>NC_069499.1:408878025-409178025 GCF_027579735.1 Bombina bombina | reverse complement strand
TAAACAGCGCACAGCTGAGAGACCTTCGCACGCGCACCTCCGCTGTTTAAACAGCGCACAGCTGAGAGACCTTCGCACGCGCACCCACCCGACCTCGCACGCGCACCTCCGCTGTTTAAACAGCAGCGCGGGGAGCAGGAGAACTTAACAGCAGTGCGGGGAGCAGGAAAACTTAACAGCAGCCTTAACAGCAGCGCGGGGAGCAGGAGAACTTAACAGCAGCCTTAACAGCAGCGCGGGGAGCAGGTACAGGAGGAGAGAGAGAGAGAGAGAAAGAGAGAGACAAGGGAGAGAGAGAGAGAGACAGGGGAGAGAGAGAAAGAGAGAGACAAGGGAGAGAGAGAGACAGGGGAGAGAGAGAGAGAGAGAGACAGGGGAGAGAGAGAGAGAGACAGGGGGGGAGAGAGAGACAGGGGGGAGATAGAGAGAGACAGGGGGAGAGAGAGAGAGAGAGAGAGAGACAGGGGAGAGAGAGAGAGACAGGGGAGAGAGAGAGAGAGAGAGAGACAGGGGAGAGAGAGAGACAGGGGAGAGAGAGAGAGACAGGGGAGAGAGAGAGAGACAGGGGAGAGAGAGAGAGACAGGGGAGAGAGAGAGAGACAGGGGAGAGAGAGAGAGACAGGGGAGAGAGAGAGAGACAGGGGAGAGAGAGAGACAGGGGAGAGAGAGACAGGGGAGAGAGAGACAGGGGAGAGAGAGAGACAGGAGAGAGAGAGAGAGAGAGAGAGACAGGGGAGAGAGAGAGAGACAGGGGAGAGAGAGACAGGGGGAGAGAGAGAGAGACAGGGGGGAGAGAGAGAGAGAGACAGGGGGAGAGAGAGAGAGAGACAGGGGGAGAGAGAGAGACAGGGGGGAGAGAGAGAGAGACAGGGGAGACAGGGGAGAGAGAGAGAGAGAGAGAGACAGGGGGAGAGAGAGAGAGAGAGAGAGAGACAGGGGGAGAGAGAGAGAGAGAGAGAGAGAGAGAGAGAGAGAGAGAGAGAGAGAGAGAGAGAGAGAGAGAGAGAGAGAGAGAGAGGGGGGGGAGAGAGAGAGAGAGAGAGACAAGGGGAGAGAGAGAGAGACAGGGGGACAGGGGGAGAGAGAGAGAGAGAGAGAGAGAGAGAGAGAGAGAGAGAGAGGGGAGAGAGAGAGAGAGAGAGAGAGACAGGGTGGAGAGAGAGAGAGACAGGGGAGAGAGAGAGAGAGAGAGAGAGAGAGAGAGAGAGAGACAGGAGAGAGAGAGACAGGGGAGAGAGAGAGAGAGACAGGGGAGAGAGAGAGAGACAGGGGAGAGAGAGAGAGAGAGAGAGAGAGAGAGACAGGGGAGAGAGAGAGTGAGAGAGACAGGGGAGAGAGAGAGAGAGACAGGGGAGAGAGAGAGACAAGGGAGAGAGAGACGAGAGAGACAGGGGAGAGAGAGAGAGAGACAGGGGAGAGAGAGAGAGACAAGGGAGAGAGAGACGAGAGAGAGAGAGAGAGAGACAGGGGAGAGAGAGACAGGAGAGAGAGAGACAGGGGAGAGAGAGAGAGAGAGAGAGAGGGGAGAGAGAGAGAGAGACAGGGGAGAGAGAGAGAGAGAGAGAGAGACAGGGGAGAGAGAGAGAGAGACAAGGGGGAGAGAGAGAGACAGGGGGAGAGAGAGAGACAAGGGGGAGAGAGAGAGAGACAGGGGAGAGAGAGACAGGGGAGAGAGAGAGAGAGACAGGGGAGAGAGAGACAGGGGAGAGAGAGAGAGAGAGACAGGGAGAGAGAGAGAGACAGGGGAGAGAGAGAGACAGGGGAGAGAGAGAGACAGGGGAGAGAGAGAGAGACAGGGGAGAGAGAGAGAGACAGGGGAGAGAGAGTGAGAGAGACAGGGGAGAGAGAGTGAGAGAGACAGGGGAGAGAGAGAATATAAAAATAAAAATAAACCACACGGCCCGTGTGAACGGGCTTTAGGACTAGTATTTTAATAAAAAGCTAAAATGCTCTCTATTTCTTTTAATGGTTAATTTTTGGAGCGCCAATTGCTACTGCGAGCTCGTAGTAGCAATGACCAGCCACTTCTAATTGCTGGTTATTATGAAGCTCCCACAAATGGACACATTTGCCTGTCTGCTGGAGAGCGATAATTTTGCGCTACACTTGTAATCTAGCCCATAGCTGTTTCAAAAATGTATTTAAGTATGCACTGTGCACCAGAGAGCCTAATGTGCTTGTATCATCTCATAATGAGTTCATTTGTTAATTATTGACATGATACAAGCCCCACTGGTGCTCTGAGCAGATGTATGTATGTATTGGGTACTTGTAAAGCACAGCTAATCACCTGTAAGGGTCTCAAGGCGCTGCTCATTTTATCGACCTCTGAAGGATGAAAGGCTGAGTGGACCTCACCAGGGATCAAACCTGCAACCCTTGGGTTGCTACAGAGCACAGCCACAGTGCCTTAGCATGCTGAGCTATCCTTAAAGTGACATGCAATTTTAAGCAACTTTTTAATTTACTCCTATTATAAATTTTTCTTCGTTCTCTTGCTGTCTTTATTTGAAAAAGAAGGAATCTAAGCTAAGGAGCCAACAAATTTATAGTTCAAAACCATGGACAGCACTTGTTTATTGGTGCTGTCCAATCAGCAAGGACAACCCTGTTTGTTCACCAAAAATGGGCCAGCATCTAAACTTACATTTTTGCTTTTCAAATAAACATACCAAGAGAATGAAGAAAATTTGATAATAGGATTAAATTAGAAAGTTGCTTAAAATTGCATGCTCTGAATCTCAAAACAAAAAAATTTGGGTTCAGTGTTCCTTTAAGTAATTAAAATGCTGGTGCACTGAGAATATCTAGCTATGCTTCACATGCATGTGCAGAGTAAATTGCTAACACTAAAACAGTGATAAGTTTTACTAGAAGCATTTTTGACAGTTCATGTATATTGTAAATATGTTTCTATTCAAACATGTAATTTTTCTATGTGCATTTAAATTTTGACCAGAATGTCCCTTTAATAGCAAACTCCACCCAGCACATGGCTTATTTGGAAGAGCCAATCTGGACTTTAGTCTGCAGACAACAAGGTTGTAAGTACAGAGTGAATTGTTTTGCAGTTGTTCTCAGACAAAACCATTTAAGGAAATATATGTAGCGGGGGTCAGGTCTGAGAAAAAAAATTCCACACATAATAGGCAAAAAATTATGAAAGTATATTGAAAATATTTTTTTAGATTAAAGTCTCAAGGTGTCTACTGTCCCTTTACTGTGAAATCATTATTTATATCTGTAATTAATAAATTAGCTATTCAATAACACTCTGTTGAACAGTTGCTGTAGCCATATTAGGGGTGTAACAACCATTTGTGCAGCATAGCAGTGAGTCTATACATAGGCCTATGGGATCGATTTATGAGGTAGCAGATGCTGCTTCCGACCCACTCTGCTTCAGGTCCGTCTGAAGCAGAAGTTAAGAAGCAGCGGTTGTAAGACCCCTGCTCCTTAACTCGTCAGCAACCTCTGAGGTGGCGGAAAGCAATCAGCCCGATCGGATACAATCCGGTTGATTGACACCCCCTGTTAGTGGCCGATTGGCCAGCGAATGTGCAGAGGGCGACATAGCACAAGCATTTCATGAGAAATGCTCGTGCAGTGATAAATGCTGACAGCGTATGCCGACAGCGGATCATGTCAGCTCGCACTATAGTAAATCGGCCCCTATGTGTTCATTATCTGTGTATAGATACTTTTAATCATTATACAATGCAGCAAACTCATCAGTGTATAGATACTTATCATTATTATACAGTGCAGCATACTCATCAGCGTATAGATAATTATATAATTATACAGGGCAGCATACTCATCAGAGTATAGATACTCACATCATTAGACTGTGTAGCACACTCAACAGTGTATAGATACTCACATCATTATACAGTGCAGCATACTCATCAGCGTATAGATACTCATATCATTATACAGGGCAGCATACTCATCAGCGTATAGATACTCATATCATTATACAGGGCAGCATACTCATCAGCGTATAGATACTCACACCATTATACAGGGCAGCATACTCAACAGTGTATAGATACTCACATCATTAGACTGTGTAGCACACTCAACAGTGTATAGATACTCACATCAGTATACTGTGCAGCATACTCATCAGTTAAAAAATGTAGAAACTGTATAGGTTACAAGTAAACACTTCCAAGAGGAAAAAGAGCAAAACCGGAGCCAGGAAGCTTGAATGCGAGTAGTTTATTCAGCAAAGTAGCATAGGTGTAAGGAAGGCAATCAAAAACACCTGATGCGTTTCCTGCATGCGCACATAAGCTTCATCAGAGGCTTTTTTATTCAGTTTATCGTGCCTTGTATTAGTAGTTTTTGTTAAACTTTTTTTTTGTATAATAATTTTTATTGGTTTTCAATACAGTGTTAACACGTTAGAATCTTGACAGACTGTTTAACAATAAACGCATAGATTATTTACATTTGTCATCTCTCTATAACAAAAAGCTTCTTTATTATTATGCGGTTGATACTTCCATTAAGTTCGTATCATAGTCTTTATGGTCCTTAGTTCCAAAAATCTCAAAGTCTTTTCCAGTTCTAAGGAACTTTTTGTAGGAAATAGTAAATGCACTTAGGTTGCTGCTTCAGTTTATTGCAATCGTTACAGAACTGTCATATGAGCTGAGTAAACCATATTAAACAATTTAACAATAACAATGGTAACAATAACAATGGTAAAACAAGTAGAATACATTGCAAAACTCAGTGTAGCTAGCCTATAGTTAGTATTGTGGTGTGTCGGATTTAAAGTAAGGTATTGAATATAGTTATAGGGGGGTCCTCTAGCCCTTTCGGGTTATTGTATCTGTCTGTGTTGGCGAGTGCGTAATTTCCCTTATCACTAAGGATTTATGTCAGCTGTATCTATCGATTTCATTATTATTTCCCAATAGAATTTCATATCTAGGAACATAGTTAATTGGTTTCTCTTATAATAACCGTATTGTTCTAAGGGTAGAGTGCCTGTAATTTTTGATATCCATTGCTGTATTGTGGGTATTTGAGTTGACTTCTAATTTAGTGCTATTAATGACTTGGCGCTATTCAGGCATATTTGTATTAAATTTTGGCGAATTTTGCATCTACAGCTTGAGGGGTGGTTTAATAGGGCCGTTATTGGTGTTAATGTGAATTCTGTGCCACCTAATACTTGCAGTGTTTGTTCAACTAATTTCCAAAAGGGAGCAATTTTAGGGCAACGTCACCATATATGTGCCATGGTTCCTGTTTCCCCACATCCCCACCAGCACAATGATGGGGATGCAGGGTATATTCTATGAAGCCTGTGCGGTGTCAGGTACCAACGGATCAGAATTTTGAAATTCATTTCAATTATTCTAGTGGATGTTGATGATTTATAAGTGCTATTAAAATTTTTCCTCCAAGCTTCTTCATCTATCTGAATGTCTAAATCTTGCTGCCAATGTGAGGTATATGCTGGGAGGGGAGCTTGTGTAGCCTTCTCCAATGCTTTCTTAGCAATAGAAAGGGTACCTTTAATGGGAGTGACCATAAGGCATACATTTTCAAAGGGGGTGGGGAGTCTTGTTAAGTCTTTTTTATAGTGGTTATTGTGTAAAAAATGGGTAAGTTGGGAGTATTTTAGCCAGGATGCAGAGGCACCATTCAATATGGTTATCATACTTCTTTGCCTGGACTTGAGTACTCGGTTGTCTAATAAGTTAATAATTGGTATTGACTCTGGTAATTCCCAAGTGACTCTAGTGTTCTGCAGGGGTTCATAACCTCCTGTGAGTTCCATATTGGGCCAAATTGGGGTGAGTGGGGACTGTGGCGAGGAGAGCTTCGGATATTTCTGGACTAGATAATCCCATGTCTCAAATATGTGCTTATAGAGGGAGGAAGTGTGACAGACTGTGGGTCTAAGGCTTTTGCTAATCCAACATATGGAGCCTGGCTTTGGGGCCCTAAGAATCTGGGAATCCAGGGACACCCAGGCCTTTGCATCTTTTTTTAAGTGCCAGTCAAGTATGTCTTGCAATGCCGTTGAGTAGTAGTAGGACTCTACCTTCGGAACGCCCAAGCCTCCTTCACTAACTGTTCTGTGCAGTGTGGCTGCATTGATACGCAGTTTTATCTTACCCCAAATGAATGAGTGAATACTTCTTTGTAAGTGTGAGAGATATAACCTAGGTAGAGTGATAGAAACCGTTTGGATGATGTATAGTATTTTTGGGAAAATTGTAATTTTTATTGCCTGAATTCTACCCCACCACGACAATGGTTTGTCTCTCCCATTTTGAAGAGCGCGTAATATGGCAGTTTGCAGTGGTCTATAGTTTGCGTCATATAAGTGTGTTACTTTAGGGGTTAAATATACTACCAGGTACTTCAGTTGTGAATGTTGTATTTTATATGGGCATACAGATTTAAGAGCTTGGGATTCTATCCGCGTCATAGACACGCTCATGATCTCTGATTTTTGTTGATTGATTGGGAAGTTGGATGTTTAGGGGAAGTTAGAGTTAGTAGGACATCGTCCGCGAACATCGATAGTTTATATTGATTCGGCCCTATATTTGTAATATTTGGGTTTATGCGAATTTGGGAAGCTAAGACTTCCATTACCAATACGAATAAAATTGCAGAGAGTGGGCACCCCTGTCTCATACTGTTATTGATTGGAAATCCTTGAGAAAGGACTCCGTTAACCTTTACTCTAGCTGACGGGAACATGAATAGTTGAAATATTCTATTAATCATGGTACTCCCAAATCCAAATCCCTGCAAAGTGTTTCTGAGAAAGGGCCAAGCCACTCTATCAAATGCTTTCTCAGCATCAGTGGAGACCAGGGCCATTGGGATGTTATGTGTGGTTGCATACTCTATTAATCATGCTGTTCTAATTGTGTTGTCCCTGGTCTCCCCGTGTGGAACAAAGCCAGCCTGGCCAAATGTGTTATGGACGGTAACACAGAGTTAATTCGTTTCACCAGTATTTTGGCGAAGATTTTAATATCTCCATTGAGTAATGAGATAGGCCTATAACTGCTGGGATTTGTCGTGGGCTTTCC
Source organism: Bombina bombina (assembly GCF_027579735.1). Taxonomy (NCBI): domain Eukaryota; kingdom Metazoa; phylum Chordata; class Amphibia; order Anura; family Bombinatoridae; genus Bombina; species Bombina bombina. The sequence goes on along the minus strand of NC_069499.1, from coordinate 409,170,952 downwards.
CTCTTTATGAAGGACAGTTATATGCGCTACTAAAAGCAGGGGGGATCGATGGTTCTCTTCATCTAGAGAATTCAATAATTTTGTTAAATGTGGAATATAATACATGTTTGTGAGCCCATCTGGGCCTGGACTTTTCTGGGTGAGGAGACTTTTAACAGCTGCTGCTACTTCTTGCTCTAATATAGTATCTTCCATAGATTTGGCTAGTATCTCTAGAATAACCGGGAGGTGTGCTTTTTTAATGTATTCTTCTATCAAAATCCGCAAGCGCAAATTATCTCTTGATGGGAGATTGTATAAGGTTTTGTAGTAGTTGCTGAAGATATCCGATATTCCCTTACAGTCATAAATTTCATTATTTGTCCCGCCTAGCATTTTGTGTATATAATTCTCAAATGTTTTTTTCCATAGGGCCCCAGCTAACAATGGTCCTGCTCTATTTCCTTCGGTGAAATATAGTTTTTTTAATTAATATGCTTGCTTATGTGTTTCCTTGGTTAGTAAATTGTTCAGTTCCTTTTTTGCTATTATAAGGTTGCTAAGGTTGTCCGGGGAATCAGGGTCATCCATATGAAATTTCTCAGCCTCATTGAGTTGCTGTGTTAACTGCACATATTCCTGGTTATATAATTTGTTAAGGAGTGCTTTCTGCTTAATGAATTCCCCCCTAATAACAGCTTTGTGGGCTTGACATATTATGGTGGGGGTGGAATGTGGGGTTTGGTTATGTCTAAAATATTCTGTTAGTGTTTGCGATATTCTATTAGAGATATCGGTTTGTAGTCATAGGGTATTATCTAGCCTCCAACAAAAGTCCCTTATTGGCTTGTTTGGCCATCCCAGGGTTAATGTAACTGCTGAGTGGTCCGAACAAGGTGTTGGTGCGATGTCTGAATTTTTTCTAAAGTTAGACCTAGCTGATCTATACAAATATAGTCCAATCTAGAGTGTGATCTGTTTGGGCTTGAGAAAAATGAATGTTTTTTGGGTCGGATGTTGCACTCTCCAGACATCTAGTAATGAGGAGGATCTTAAACAGTGGGTTATTGTTCTGATGGTGCAGTTTGATAAATAACTCTTGGCATGGGAGCAGTCTAATTTGGGATTCGCCTGCTAAAATTGTAATTCCCTTTGATACTTCTAGAAGTTTCCCTGTGATTTTTTTGAAGAATTTAGCCTGTCCTCTATTTGGCGCATACGCATTTGCTAGTGTTATTGGTCTATTATACAGGACACCTACTAGTATTAAATATCTCCCTTCTGTGTCGGAATTTATGTTGACATTTTGTAGTTGTATATGTTTATTAAGAAGGATTCCTATCCCATTTCTTTTCTTGTGAGTATGTGAACAGAAGTGACCTATGGGATAGTGTTTAGATGAAAATTTAGGTTCAGCCGTACGCTTAAAGTGGGTCTCCTGGACAAACACTATCTCCCCCTTATGTTTAGCGAACCAGTTAAGGGCCACTGACCTTTTCGTTGGGGAATTCAGACCCTTGGCATTCTGGGTTATGATGTTAATATGTCTAGTGTCCATCATTGTGTCAATCTGGGACTGTGTTTTCTTCTGTGCGTGCCACTAGTATATGATGCATTGTGAAAGGACCCATATGGCAACTCCTGCGCTGCTCTATGTAGCTTTGGATATATTCCAATGTACCTGTTAATCTTATAGGCTAGCAATTCTACTAAAATAATCAATACAGTACTAAACAATTGAACGAGAGTATCGGCAACTTCCTGTAACAATGTAATTACAGTGCATATTGGATTTTTGACATTTATAAAAAATAAGCAAGCAAAAGAGAAGTAAATATTGAACAAGTGTAAGGCCTGTGCTGCGGCCTAATACAGGCCACCAAGAATTATACTCACGCTTCCAATGCGTTTAAATGGGTACATATTCTTGGGTAGGATTGCAAGTAGGAGATACCTGTCATAAGATTACCAACTGGAAAAAGACTCATCAGGCTCTTCTGCCCCATTCCCGAATCATGTAAAGTTAGAGTCTGTGTCAGCGACACTGGGAACTGGTTGCAGTCTTTTCCTGTTGATTCTGTTCCAGGGGTTCCTTTGAGGTTTTGGATCCATGATATTGTTCGGCAACTTCTGTGCTGATGGTCCCACTAGCCTGGGCAGGGAGGGCTCCGGTATATTTAGCTGCTTACAGAATTCTTTCAAATCCTCTGGAGTTTTGTAGATGGCTATGGAGGAGCCGTGTATTACTTTTATGCAGAATGGGAAACCCCATCTATATGGTATTTTCAAGTCCTGTAGGTGCAATGTCAGGTACCTAGCTTCCCTCCTTCTGTTCAAGGTGATAGTGCTTAAATCGACATATATTTGTATGTTGTCTCCTTCATATGACATTTGTCGTAGTTTCCTAGATGCTTCCATTATTTTTTCTTTGTCACTAAATGACTGAAATTTTAGTATAATGTCTCTAGGAGGCTTACCCTCGGGAGGTTTCAGCCTGAGGGCCCTGTGCGCTCGTTCAATGTGCATGATAGGTGGTTCTGATGCTTGCAGGAGGAACTGATATAAACTCTGCAGATATTGTGGAATTTGTTGTGCTGTGGTTTTTTTCTGAGACGCCCCGGATCCTAATATTGTTGTGGCGTCCTCGATTGTCTAAATCTTCCAGTTGGAGCTGCAGTTGCTGTATTATTGAGTCTTCTGCTTCCAGGGTTCTATTGTGTAAATCTGCATCTTGTTGGACATGTTCCAGGTCCTCTTCTAAATGAACCACTCTCTCCCCCAGTTCAGAGATATCTTTTTTGACTTCTTTGAGGCCATCTTTAATCATTTTTCTAACCTGGGTTATGAGGGAAGCAAAGTCTGCTTTTGTCGGAAGGTTATCTATATCTGCTCTTGTGAGGGGTTCCTTTGTTGACAGCGCTGTGTATGAGGATTCCGTATTATCTGGCTCCTGTGAAGGAGTTATTGTATTTTCGGCAGTTTCAAGTACTTTAAAAAAGTTATTCATTTTGGCTGCTGAAGTTGCCTGTCTTTTAATAGGTTTGTCGTGCTTAGGTGGTCTTTTAGAGGCCATTTTATTATTTATATGGCGTGTATTGTATTAAGGTGCTTCAAATATTATAAAAATAGGTGTTTCCTGTGCCTCTTTATAGGCCTGAAAACTTTAGCAGGTGGCTGTTTTCCACTAGTCATCTGCCTGTTGCTGCATTTATAGATTTGACAGTCGGGATTTATAGAACCTGGTTGTAGCCTTGTTTATCATGAAGTACATACATGTGTATGACGATACCTTTTGAATGTCCCCTCTTTTTTGCTTTTACCCCTTTCTTCCTTTGCTTTTTCTTTTTCAATTTCCCCTTCACTATGCTATGTACTCCTGCAGGTCATTGCTTATACTTGGCCAGCGTGTTTTATAAATCCTGCACTGTTCTGCAGTGCATACTTATTGTGGCAGTCCTTCTTTTAAGTATCACCAATATGATGCATATCGTGTGCTATTTGCCTTGTAAGATTCTTCTCTTCTTTACCCCCAAGAGTGCCTGTTGCCACTAAGAGCAGATTAAGGTATTGTGTATGGAGCTATGGGGTAAGTCAGTGGTAATATGTATGAGCTGTCGCTACATTTTACTTGCCTCCGTTATTTGCTTGTGCCTTCTCCACCTCTGCATTTAATTTGTGCACCACTGAATGCGGCCTAGTATTGCTGCTCACATTTCTCGCCGTAACTCTGCTTCTACTTAACACATACAGACCGGAGCTATATCCTCTTGTGCACCGGGTTGTACAGATTTGGATGCGGCTCTGGTATATTTGCCTGCACTTAATTTTTTCCCTAAGGCATGCTGAGGAGCTTCAGTAATTTGCAGCCATATCCGTCTATGGCTGGCTCCGCCCCCTTTGTTAAACTTTTGTAGGAGAGGGTAAGTTTTCAATTCCACAAGAGCTTTTGTTTAATGTGGATATAATTGTTTATGCTGTTGTAGTTCAATGCTATATTGGAGCCTTCTGAATATGTTCCAAATTCTACCTTAGAAGCTCGGTCTGCTGAACACTTTCCTACCAATGATAAGTGTGTTTATTGTAAAAAGGTGGAGGTATCTCCTCCAGCTTATTTTTGTGAATCATGTTTAAATATGTTAATGCATTCAGTCCAATCTAATGCTGCTTCTAAAGGTATTACTGCTCCTTCTGTTAGTTCCTTACAGGGGAGCTCTACAGATTTTGCTCCGGGTGTGAAAGATCTTTCTGAAATGTTGGCAGCTCGCCCACCTTCTAATAAACGTAAAAGATAATTTCAGAATTTACCTTCTTCTAGTGCTATGCCTTCTGAGGCTAGGATTCTGGTTGTTAATCCTGTTGTTTCTTCAGAAAGAGAATCTTCTTCTGATGTTGAACCTGATTTATCAACTTTTTTTTTCCTCACAGTTGAACATATTTGTTCACTTTTGAAAGAGGTTGTGCTTACTTTAGGAGACTCAAATGGCTAGATTTAGAGTTTTGTCGGTAAGGACCCGCGTAGCTAACGCCGGCTTTTTTCTGGCCGCACCATAAAAATAACTCTGGTATTGAGAGTCCACATAAAGGCTGCGTTAGGCTCCAAAAAAGGAGCGTAGAGCATTTTTAACGCAGCTTCAACTCTCGATACCAGAGTTGCTTACGCAAGCGGCCAGCCTCAAAAACGTGCTTGTGCACGATTCCCCCATAGAAAACAATGGGGCTGTTTGAGCTGAAAAAAAACCTAACACCTGCAAAAAAGCCGCGTTCAGCTCCTAACGCAGCCCCATTGTTTGCTATGCGGAAACACTTCCTACGTCTGCACCTAACACTCTAACATGTACCCCGAGTCTAAACACCCCTAGCCTTACACTTATTAACCCCTAATCTGCCGCCCCCGCTATCGCTGACCCCTGCATATTATTATTAACCCCTGATCTGCCGCTCCGTATACCGCCGCTACCTACATTATCCCTATGTACCCCTAATCTGCTGCCCCTAACACCGCCGACCCCTATATTATATTTATTAACCCCTAATCTGCCCCCCACAACGTCGCCTCCACCTGCCTACACTTATTAACCCCTAATCTGCCGAGTGGACCTGAGCGCTACTATAATAAAGTTATTAACCCCTAATCCGCCTCACTAACCCTATAATAAATAGTATTAACCCCTAATCTGCCCTCCCTAACATCGCCGACACCTAACTTCAATTATTAACCCCTAATCTGCCGACCGGAGCTCACCGCTATTCTAATAAATGTATTAACCCCTAAAGCTAAGTCTAACCCTAACACTAACACCCCCCTAAATTAAATATAATTTTAATCTAACGAAATTAATTAACTCTTATTAAATAAATTATTCCTATTTAAAGCTAAATACTTACCTTTAAAATAAATCCTAATATAGCTACAATATAAATTATAATTACATTGTAGCTATTTTAGGATTAATATTTATTTTACAGGCAACTTTGTAATTATTTTAACCATGTACAATAGCTATTAAATAGTTAAGAACTATTTAATAGTTACCTAGTTAAAATAATTACAAAATTACCTGTAAAATAAATCCTAACCTAAGTTACAATTAAACCTAACACTATACTATCATTAAATTAATTACATAAAATACCTACAATTACCTACAATTAACCTAACACTACACTATCAATACATTAATTAAATACAATATCTACAAATAACTACAATGAAATAAACTAACTAAAGTACAAAAAATAAAAAAGAACTAAGTTACAAAAAATAAAAAAATATCTACAAACATAAGAAAAATATTACAACAATTTTAAACTAATTAGACCTACTCTAAGCCCCCTAATAAAACAACAAAGCCCCCCAAAATAAAAAATGCCCTACCCTATTCTAAATTACTAAAGTTAAAACTCTTTTACCTTACCAGCCCTGAACAGGGCCCTTTGCGGGGCATGCCCCAAGAAGTTCAGCTCTTTTGCCTGTAAAAAAAAACATACAATACCCCCCCAAACATTACAACCCACTACCCACATACCCCTAATCTAACCCAAACCCCCCTTAAATAAACCTAACACTAAGCCCCTGAAGATCTTCCTACTTATCTTCACCATACCAGGTTCACCGATCCGTCCTGAAGAGCTCCTCCGATGTCCTGATCCAAGCCCAAGCGGGGGGCTGAAGATGTCCATGATCCGGTAGAAGTCTTCATCCAAGCGGGGCAGAAGAGGTCTTCCATCCGATTGAAGTCTTCATCCAGGCGGCATCTTCTATCGACATCCATCTGGAGCAGAGCGGCAGCATCCTGAAGACCTCCGACGCGGAACATCCATCCTGGCCGACGACTGAACGACGAATGACAGTTCCTTTAAATGACGTCATCCAAGATGGCGTCCCTCAAATTCTGATTGGCTGATAGGATTCTATCAGCATATCGGAATTAAGGTAGGAATATTCTGATTGGCTGATGGAATCAGCCAATCAGAATCAAGTTCAATCCGATTGGCTGATCCAATCAGCCAATCAGATTGAGCTCGCATTCTATTGGCTGTTCCGATCAGCCAATAGAATGTGAGCTAAATCTGATTGGCTGATTCAATCAGCCAATCAGATTTTTCCTACCTTAATTCCGATTGGCTGATAGAATCCTATCAGCCAATCGGAATTCGAGGGACGCCATCTTGGATGACGTCATTTAAAGGAACCGTCATTCGTTGTTCAGTCGTCGGCCAGGATGTATGTTCCGCGTCGGAAGTCTTCAGGATGCTGCCGCTTGGATGAAGACTTCTACCGGATCATGGACATCTTCAGCCCCCCGCTTGGGCTTGGATCAGGACATCGGAGGAGCTCTTCAGGACGGATCGGTGAACCTGGTATGGTGAAGATAAGGTAGGAAGTTCTTCAGGGGCTTAGTGTTAGGTTTATTTAAGGGGGGTTTGGGTTAGATTAGGGGTATGTGGGTGGTGGGTTGTAATGTTGGGGGGGTATTGTATGTTTTTTTTACAGGCAAAAGAGCTGAACTTCTTGGGGCATGCCCCGCAAAGGGCCCTGTTCAGGGCTGGTAAGGTAAAAGAGCTTTTAACTTTAGTAATTTAGAATAGGGTAGGGCATTTTTTATTTTGGGGGGCTTTGTTGTTTTATTAGGGGGCTTAGAGTAGGTGTACTTAGTTTAAAATTGTTGCAATATTTTTCTTATGTTTGTAGATATTTTTTTATTTTTTGTAACTTAATTCTTTTTTATTTTTTTGTACTTTAGTTAGTTTATTTCATTGTAGTTATTTGTAGATATTGTATTTAATCAATGTATTGATAGTGTAGTGTTAGGTTTAATTGTAGGTAATTGTAGGTATTTTATTTAATTAATTTAATGATAGTATAGTGTTAGGTTTAATTGTAACTTAGGTTAGGATTTATTTTACAGGTAATTTTGTAATTATTTTAACTAGGTAACTATTAAATAGTTCTTAACTATTTAATAGCTATTGTACCTGGTTAAAATAATTACAAAGTTGCCTGTAAAATAAATATTAATCCTAAAATAGCTACAATGTAATTATAATTTATATTGTAGCTATATTAGGATTTATTTTACAGGTAAGTATTTAGCTTTAAATAGGAATAATTTATTTAATAAGAGTTAATTAATTTCGTTAGATTAAAATTATATTTAATTTAGGGGGGTGTTAGTGTTAGGGTTAGACTTAGCTTTAGGGGTTAATACATTTATTAGAATAGCGGTGAGCTCCAGTCGGCAGATTAGGGGTTAATAATTTAAGTTAGGTGTCGGCGATGTTAGGGAGGGCAGATTAAGGGTTAATACTATTTATTATAGGGTTAGTGAGGCGGATTAGGGGTTAATAACTTTATTATAGTAGCGGTGCGGTCCGCTCGGCAGATTAGGGGTTAATAAGTGTAGGCAGTTGGAGGCGACGTTGAGGGGGGCAGATTAGGGGTTAATAAATATAATATAGGGGTCGGCGGTGTTAGGGGCAGCAGATTAGGGGTACAAAAGGATAACGTAGGTGGCGACGCTTTGCGGTCAGCAGATTAGGGGTTAATAAGTGTAGGTAGCTGGCGGTGACGTTGTGGGGGGCAGATTAGGGGTTAATAAATATAATATAGGGGTCGGCGGTGTTAGGGGCAGCAGATTAGGGGTACATAAGGATAACGTAGTTGGCGGTCGGCAGATTAGGGGTTAAAAATTTTTAATCGAGTTGCGGCAATGTGGGGGGACCTCGGTTTAGGGGTACATAGGTAGTTTATGGGTGTTAGTGTACTTTAGAGTACAGTAGTTAAGAGCTTTATAAACCGGCGTTAGCCCAGAAAGCTCTTAACTACTGACTTTTTTCCTGCGGCTGGAGTTTTGTCGTTAGAGTTCTAACGCTCACTTCAGACACGACTCTAAATACCGGAGTTAGAAAGATCCCATTGAAAAGATAGGATACGCAATTGACGTAAGGGGATCTGCGGTATGGAAAAGTCGCGGCTAAAAAGTGAGCGTTAGACCCTTTTTTGAGTGACTTCAAATACCGGAGGTAGCCTAAAACCAGCGTTAGGAGCCTCTAACGCTGGTTTTCACGGCTAACGCCAAACTCCAAATCTAGGCCTAAGTGTTTAGAGGATAAGCCTTATAATTGCTTAGATTCAGACTTTAAAACTGTTGCGAAAACCCTTGAGGTTTTTCCCCATTCCTGATGCTGTATCTGAGATAGTTTCTAGGGAACGGTCTAACCCACGTAATTCTTATAATCTTTCTGCAAGGTTTAAGAAGTTATATCCTTTACCTGCCTCTAATATTGAACTGAACTTTGGGAAACTGTCCGTAAATTAGATGGGGCCATTTCCACTTTGGCTAAGCGTACTACAATCTCTTTAGAAGATAGTACTTCTTTTAAGTATCCTTTAGATAGGAAGTTGGAAACCTTTCATATAAGGACCTTTTTGCAAGCAGGAAATTTGCTAAGGCCAGCTATATCTATTGCTGATAAAGCTGTTTCTTCTTACTGGTTAACTAGTCTCTCAAAGCACTTTTCTAATGATTATGCCAATTAATTTTTTTAACCTTTTGGGATTATTGAAGAGTGCTAATTCCTTTATTTGTGATGCTGTTTTTGACACTATTAAAATTAATGTCAAGAACATGTTCTTGGAAGTCCTTTCTAGAATAACATGGCTTAAAGGGGCACTGAACCCAAATTTTTTACTTTCGTGATTCAGATAGAGCATGCAATTTTAAGCAACTTTCTAATTTACTCCTATTATCAAATTGTATTCATTCTCTTGGTATCTTTATTTGAAATGCAAGAATGTAAGTTTAGATGCTGCCCCATTTTTGGTGAACACACTATTTTGTTCTTGCTGATTGGTGGATAAATTCACCCACCAATAAACAAGTGCTTTCCATAGTCCTGAACAAAAAAAATAGCTTAAATGTCTTCTTTTTCAAATAAATAAAGCAAGAGAACGAAGAAAAATTGATAATAGGAGTAAATTAGAAAGTTATTTAAATGTGCATGCTCTATCAGAATCATGAAAGAAAATTTTTTTGTTCAGTGTCCTTTTAAGTCCTGGTCTGCTGAAATAGTGTCTAAATCCAAACTTTATCTCTTTCTTTTCAGGGAAATAAATTGTTTGGTTCTGATTTGGATTCTATCATTTCTACTGTTACTAGAAGTAAAGGGGCTTTTCTTCCCTCAGGACAAAAATTCCAGGGGGAAATATAAAGCCTCAGAACGTTTTGGTTTCTTTTGTTAGAACAAGGAACAGAAAGTTAACTCCTCCTCTTAGAAGCAAAGCTCCTCTAGCCCAGCCTGGAGGCCTAGTCCTACTTGGAACAGATCTAAACAAGCCAATAAATCCACCTCTTCTTCCAAGTCTGCATGAATGTGCAGCCCCAGATCCAGAGGCTAGGTAGGGGCAGGTTATGCCTTTTTAAGGAAGCTTGGTTTCAGTCTGTTCCAGATCACTGGGTTCTACATATAGTTTCCTAGGGTTATCGCATAGGTTTCAGAACAAGACCTCCCAGAGGAAGGTTTTTTCTCTACAATATTTCAAGGAATCCCTTAAAAGCCCAAGATTTTTTTCAGTCAGTTTCAGAGCTGGAAACTATCGGCTAGATTTAGAGTTGGGCGGTAGCCGTCAAAACCAGCGTTAGAGGCTCCTAACGCTGGTTTTTACCGCCCTCTGGTATTTGGAGTCAGTCAGGAAAGGGTCTAACGCTCACTTTACAGCCGCGACTTTTCCATACCGCAGATCCCCCTACGCCATTTGTGTATCCTATCTTTTCAATGGGATCTTTCTAACGCCGGTATTTAGAGTCGTGGCTGAAGTGATCGCTAGAAATCTAAGCAAAACTCCAGCCGCAGAAAAAAGTCAGTAGTTAAGAGCTTTCTGGGCTAACGCCGGTTTATAAAGCTCTTAACTACTGTGCTCTAAAGTACACTAACACCTATAAACTACCTATGTACCCCTAAACCGAGGTCCCGCCACATCGCCGCCACTCTATTAAAAATTTTTAACCCCTAATCTGCCGACCGCACACCGCTGCCACCTACGTTATCCCTATGAACCCCTAATCTGCTGCCCCTAACACCGCCGACCCCTATATTATATTTATTAACCACTAATATGCCGCCCCCAACGTCGCCGCTACCTACCTACACTTATTAACCCCTAATCTGCCGACTGGACCGCGCCGCTATTATAATAAAGTTATTAACCCCTAATCCGCCTCACTGCCGCCTCAATAACCCTATAATAAATAGTATTAACCCCTAATCTGCCCTCCCTGACATCGCCGACACCTAACTTCAAGTATTAACCCCTAATCTGCCGATCGGAGCTCACCGCTACTCTAATAAATTTTTTAACCTCTAAAGCTAATTCTAACCCTAACCCTAACACCCCCCTAAGTTAAATATAATTTTATTCTAATGAAATAAATTAACTCTTATTAAATAAATTAACTCTTATTAAATAAATTATTCCTATTTAAAGCTAAATACTTACCTGTAAAATAAATCCTAATATAGCTACAATATAAATTATAATTATATTGTAGCTATTTTAGGATTAATATTTATTTTACAGGCAACTTTGTATTTATTTTAACCAGGTACAATAGCTATTAAATAGTTAATAACTATTTAATAGTTACCTAGTTAAAATAATTACAATATTACCTGTAAAATAAATCCTAACCTAAGTTACAATTAAACCTAACACTACACTATCAATAAATAAATTAAATAAACTACCTACAATTATCTACAATTAAACCTAACACTACACTATCAATAAATTAATTAAATACAATACCTACAAATAAATACAATTAAATAAACTAACTAAAGTACAAAAAATAAAAAAGAACTAAGTTACAAAAAATAAAAAAATATTTACAAACATTAGAAAAATATTACAACAATTTTAAACTAATTACACCTACTCTAAGCCCCCTAATAAAATAACAAAGCCCCCCAAAATAAAAAAATGCCCTACCCTATTCTAAAATTAAAATAGAAAAGCTCTTTTACCTTACCAGCCCTGAAAAGGGCCCTTTGCGGGGCATGCCCCAAAGAATTCAGCTCTTTTGCCTGTAAAAAAAAAACCATACAATACCCCCCCCAACATTACAACCCACCACCCACATACCCCTAATCTAACCCAAACCCCCCTTAAATAAACCTAACACTAAGCCCCTGAAGATCTCCCTACCTTGTCTTCACCACACCGGGTCCCGATCTGTCCAGAAGAGCCTCCGATGTCTTGATCCAAGCCCAAGCGGGGGGCTGAAGAGTGACGTCCATCCTCGGGCTGAAGTCTGGATCCAAGCAGCGGCTGAAGAAATCCAAATAAATAATATTATTAAAATGGAGCGCTCACAATGAGAGCTAAAGTGCGGCCGTATTGAACAGAAAAAAGTTATACCGGACAATTTTGACTATAGCAAACGCAGAAAATTAACCACAATTGCCTAATCTATATGTCCTAGATAAATGTACTGGGAAAGATTAAATTATGTGTTTATGATCATATGATGATACGAATGAAAATAATTAATAAGCTAATTAATTAATAATGTGTCTCAGATACAAATAGATATAAATATAAACATGAAAATATACATATAAATTCATGAAAAATACATTTAATTACAATAACAGTTTGTGAAAGGTCGACCTTAAAATTAACAAATAACACTAAATCAAAACAAAAATTACAGTAAAAATACAATAAAGAAAAATACAATAAAAATCACATCAGCATACAAAATTGTATATCCAATGGACAATGGAACAAACGTCCTCAAAGTGTCAGAAAGTCTGTAAAAGAGTCTTTATGTCCTTTATGCTTGCAAACTTGAAAAATCCGTGTGAACGACAAGCCTCCTAGTGACAAAGGACAAAACTCCTTAAGAAATCCATCATCGGGCTGAAGTCTTGATCCAAGCGGGCACTGAAGAAGTCCATCATCGGGATGAAGTCTTCTATGAAGCAGCATCTTCAATCTTCTTTCTTCCGGAGCCATCATCTTCCAGCTGACGCGGAACATCCTCTTTTACCGACGCCTACTCGCCGAATGACGGTTCCTTTAAATGACGTCATCCAAGATGGCGTCCGTCGAATTCCAATTGGCTGATAGGATTCTATCAGCCAATCGGAATTAAGGTAGGAAAATTCTAATTGGCTGATGGAATCAGCCAATCAGAATCAAGTTCAATCTGATTGGCTGATCCGATCAGCCAATCAGATTGAGCTCGCATTCTATTGGCTGATCGGAATGTATTAATTCACAGACCTAGGAGGAGGTCAACCTTGTAAATGATATCCTGTGTGGACTCGAGACACGATCAATGCGTTTCTCCCCTCACTTGGGGCTTTTTCAAGATTTGGCATGTATTAAGCCTGTGATCAAGACAATTTCTCCCCCCCCCCCCGGATTCTTAACTTGGTATTAAAGGTTTTGCAAGTGGATTTAAGCTTCTTTCTTGGAAAGTTTTTTTCCTTTTGGTTATCTCTTCTGCTAGAAGACTATCTACTCTTTCTTGTGATCCTCCTTGTCTTATTATCCATCAGGATAAGTTTGTTTTCAGAACTAAGTTTGACTTTTTGCCTAAGGTGGTATCTTTGGATAACATGAATCAGGAAATTGTTGTCCCTTCTTTATGTCCAAAGAGTTCTTCAGAAAGGCTTCTTCATAATTTGGATGATGTTAGAGCCTTGAAGTATTATGTTGATGCTACTAAGGATTTTAGACAAACTTCTAGCTTGTTTGTTATTTTTTCAGCTTCCAGATGAGGGCAGACATTTTCTGCTGTTTCTTTGGCTTCTTGGCTAAAGGTTTTGATTCATAAAGCTTACTGTGAGGTGGGAAAAAAATGGATTACCGCTCATTCTACCAGGTCTGTGGCTATGTCCTGGTGTTTTCAAGAATGATGCCTCTGTTGATCAAATTAACAAAGAGGCACCATTTGGTTTGAAAGCCCTCCAGGCAGTCATATAAGTTTAATATTTTTTGCTTATAGGTTATTTTAAGAACATGTTTTAACAAAAAAAATATTTGGGTTGAGGATTAAGTTTCTTAATAAAAAAGATGTTTTTCTATACAGCTCTTTCTTTTCATTACTCGTGGACTTCACAGCCAATAGAATGTGAACTCAATCCTATTGGCTGATTGGATCACTCAATAGGATTGAAGTTCAATCCTATTGACTGATTGCATCAGCCAATAGGATTTTTTCTACCTTAATTCCGATTGGCTGATAGAATCCTATCAGCCAATCGGAATTCAAGGGACGCCATCTTGGATGACGTAATTTAAAGGAACCTTCATTCAGTGTTAGGACGATGATGGAAGAGGATGGCTCCACGTCGGCTGGATTGAAGATGGACCCACTCCGCTCCAGAAGGATGAAGATAGAAGATGACGCCTGGATGAAGCCTTCTGCCGGTCTGGATGTCCTCTTCTGCCCGGATAGGATGAAGACTTCTGACGGTCTGGAGGTCCACTTGTGCCCCGCTGGGAGAAGACGGCTCAAGGTAGGGAGATCTTCAAGGGGGTAAGTTAGGTTTTATTAAGGGGGGTTTGGGTGGGTTTTACAGTAGGGTTGGGTGTGTGGGTGGTGGGTTTTAATGTTGGGGGTTGTATTTCTTTTTTTTCCAGGTAAAAGAGCTGATTACTTTGGGGCAATCCCCGCAAAAGGCCCTTTTAAGGGCTATTTGTAATTTAGTATAGGGTAGGGAATTTTATTATTTTGGGGGGCTTTTTTATTTTATTAGGGGGCTTAGATTAGGTGTAATTAGTTTAAAATTCTTGTAATTTTTTTTATTTTCTGTAATTTAGTGTCAGAATCTGTATATGCAAGTAGGAGTGGAACACAACTGCAGAGTACTGAATAAATATATGTATGTTACACAAGACTGTCTGAAACCCCTATTGCTGGAAAGGCTTCCTTCAGTCTAGTGATTCAAGTATACTATATCAAAGAGTGAAAACTCATTCAGCAGGGAACTGAATAAGGAAGACTAACAGCTGTTAATATCACACTCAGATAATAACAGGAAATGGACAAACAGATAAAGATTCAGACAGGCAGATACCCAGCATACTACTGCATAACAAAGTAAAGTACCAGTTGAAGGGTTACAAGGAAATGCACAGAGTTCATATAATAATATCAAGCCAAGGTTGTAAGCGGTATGGAAATGTTATAACAGGTAATTGTACCTTGGTAGTGAGAGGAGCGTGGAGAGCTTGTAGCAGTTCCTTCGTTGGCGTGTGAGAGTGGTTAGCTTGAGACCGGAGCAAAACCGGAAGTGACGTCACGCTGTTTTGCGTACTCTGCTGGATCTTACTGACAGGCTGCGTTGTAGCAGTGAAGGTATGAGCTGCGGCAAGAGGGAAGGAGTGAAATATAAGAAACGTTTGACAAGGTACTTTACCCCACAAAAGAGAGAGAGTGTCCTTTATTAGAAAATCCACTGTAGATCAAAAAGTAGTAAGGTAAGGCTCAGAAAATCCTTTCTTCAAGGTAGAATTAGAATGACGAGTAGGCAGGTAATCCTCACTGTAGCAAAGAACTTCAATACTGAGCAGGGAGTGATAGGTGAGCAGCTCTCTTAAGGAAGGGCCAACGAATCAGAGAATAGTGGGTGTAGCTAGGAGAAAAAGGGTTTGATAAGGCAGAATCTGACAGAACCCCCTCCTCAAGGATGCTGTTCCACAGCGGCAGGACGAGGGCAGTCAGGATGGCGGCGATGATACAAGGACAAAATTCTAGGCGAGTTAAGATTGGAAAGAGGTTCCCAGGAATCCTCATCACTTGAATAGTTTTTCCACCTGACCAAGTACTGAAGGACACCCTTGGAGATCCTGGAGTCCAATATGGAGTCAACTTCATATTCATCCGGTGCCAAAGGAAAGGTTGTAGGAGGGAGAAGAACTTGTCTATCCCTTGTGGGAACATAAGGTTTCAACAGGGAAACGTGAAACGTAGGATGTATCTTAAGAGAGCTGGGAAGGCTTAGTCTGACAGCATTGGCATTGATAACCTTTTGGACAGGGAAGGGACCAATGAAAAGACTGGCCATTTTTTTGGAAGGAACTTGCAATCTTAAATTTCTAGTGGAGAGCCAGACTAAATCTCCTGCGATGTAATCAGGTGGTTTCCGTCTCCTGAGGTCGTAGTAATGCTTTTGGGTATCCTGAGCCTTCCGAATGTTCTCCTGAATGAAATTGAAGTTCTCCTGGAGAGAAGAGTGGAGGTCATCCAGCAGAGGTGAGTCTGACGAAGCAGGCGTAGAGAAAGTCAAGGTGGGGTGATAAGAGTAGTTTGCGAAAAACGGTGTCAATTTAGTAGAAGCATTGGTTAAGTTATTGTAGGCAAACTCTGCCATAGAGAGATATTTTATCCAATCATTCTGTTGATAGGAACAATAACATCTGAGAAAGTGTTCAAGCCATTGGTTTAACCTCTCTGATTGCCCATTAGTTTGGGGATGAAAAGCTGTAGTAAAACGATGTTCCATATTGATCAATTCACATAATTTGCTCCAGAATTTTGAGGTGAATTGTGTACCCCTATCAGTCGTCAAGATAGAAGGTATCCCATGCAACTTGATGATGTGGTCTATGAAGAGGGTAGCGGTTTCAGAGGATGTAGGGAGTTTATGGAAAGGAATGAAGTGAGCCATTTTAGTAAATAAATCAATGACCACAAGAATAGTGGTTTGATTTTTGGATGGTGGTAAATCTACAATAAAATCCATGGATATATGATGCCAAGGCTTCTTGGGGACTGGTAAAGGCATAAGCAAGCCAAATGGTGGTTTTCTTTCAGGTTTGCAAGTGACACAAGTCCTGCAACTGGCAATATGTTCAGAAATGGTAGATTTCATGTGTGGCCACCAATAGGTACGGGAGACGAGATCCAGAGTATGTTGAAGACCTGGGTGTCCCGCTAAGGGAATGTCATGGTAGGTCTGTACAATTTGTGTTCTCAAGGAAGGAGGTATAAATAATTTCTCACCATGATAATAGATACCATGCATTTTGATTAGATCAGGTTCAGGAGGGGTTGATTGCTGCTTGCAGTAGTTGCGGAGGTCTGTCAGAATTGGGGTAGTCAGACCAATGAAACATTGAGGAGATACAATGTCCTTTCTGGCAGGGTTGTGGGTTGGTCGTTCAGGTAAATGAGATAAAGCGTCGGCTTTGATGTTTTTGTTAGCTGGTCTGTAGATAATAACAAAATTGAAGCGGTCAAAGTACAGGCTCCAACGTACCTGTCTAGCAGATAATGTTTTGTTAGATTGTAAATACTGAAGGTTCTTGTGGTCTGTGTAGATATTAATAGGTAGAGTAGTGCCTTCAAGGAGATGTCTCCAATGTTCAAGAGAGCGTGGAATGGCCAGTAACTCCTTGTCTACAATGGCATAATTTTGTTCGGCAGGTGTCATTAGTTTGGAAAAGTAAGAAATTGGATGGAGAGGATCAGTTAGAGATTTTTGTTGTGAGAGAAGAGAACTGCACCAATAGCGAAATCGAAAGAGTCAACTTCCAGGGTGTATTGGTAGGAAGGATTAGGAAATTGGAGGATAGGTGCAGAGGTAAATCTGGATTTCAGATAACGGAAAGCTTGTTCAGCGTCTGATCCCCATGAGAATGAAGTTGTAGAGCCTGTTAAGACTGTGAGTGGTTTTACAATTTTAGAGAACCCCTTAATAAATTTCCTATAGTAGTTTGAAAAGCCAAGGAAACGTTGCAGGTCATTTCTAGTCTTTGGTTCAGGCCAATCCAAAACTGCTTCAACTTTCTCTTTCTGCATTTGGATTCCGGATGGAGAAATATCATATCCCAGAAAAGATACCTGTGTTGTGTGGAATTTGCACTTCTCCAATTTAGCGTAGAGTTTATGCGCTCTGAGACGTGCAAGGACCTATCGGACATGCCTCACGTGTTCTACCAAAGTTCTGGAATAGATGAGTATATCATCCAGATAGATAACAAGGCATATATCTAGGAGATCACGGAATACATCATTAATGAAGTGTTGAAAGGTGGCTGGGGCATTGCAAAGGCCAAACGGCATTACGAGATATTCGAACAAGCCGTATCTGGTCCTGAATGCCGTCAGCCACTCGTGACCCTCTTTAATCCTGATGAGGTTATATGCCCCTCTTAGATCGAGTTTAGTAAAAATGGTAGCTTCAGAAAGCCTCTCGATCATCTCTGGAATCAGGGGCAAGGGATAGCGGTTCTTTACCGTACATTTGTTGTGTTCACGATAATCTATGATTGGCCTGAGGCTGGAATCTTTGTTATGAACAAAGAAAAACCCAGCGCCAGCAGGAGAGGTCGATGGCCTAATAAAACCTTTTTTTAGATTGTCGTCAAGATACTCCTTAAGATGTTCCAACTCAGGATTGCTTAGAGGGTAAAGGTGTCCAAAAGGTATGCGGGCACCAGGTTGAAGATCGATAGGGCAATCATATGCCCTATGAGGTGGCAGGTTCTCTGCTTCCGTCTTACTAAAAACATCCTTAAAATCAATATACTGAGAGGGTATCCCCTCGGAATGAGTAGTTGTGTGCAACAAAACAGGACTAGGGAAACATGTTTCTCTGTAATAAGTGGAACAAAACTTTATTTGAAAAGGGTGCCAAACAATAGTGGGGTTATGAAGTTGTAGCCACTTCAAACCCAAAACCAAACAGAAATGAGGAGAAGGAAGAACATCAAAAGATAATAGTTCAAAATGTCCAGCTATATTGAGCATTACTGGTACAGTCTCATGAGTTATTGGACCAGAAAACATAAGTGAACCGTCTATGACTCTGGTAGGTATGGGAGTAGTGTTTTTGATAAGAGGTATGTTCTTCCTAATACAAAAGTCATGGTCCATGTAATTCCCAGAAGCGCCAGAGTCAATAATGGCGTCACTGATCCTCAGATGACTTTGCTCCAGCTGTAGGGAGACAGAGTACAGTAAGAAGGTTGTTCAGGTGAATGTAGAGATGTATACAAATAAGTGGACTTACATTTTTTGTTCTTTAAGAGTAGAGAACAATCCTGAACCCCGTGACTTGAGCTAGCGCAATACATGCATAAATTCCTTATGCGTCTGCGTTGCTTCTCTTCCTGAGAAAGGGGGCCTCTGAGAAAGCCAATCTCCATGGGTTCTACAGAGGGTTTTGTAGGAGTAACAGTGGTGAAGGTGGTGGAGCCATAAGTAACTTTAGGTTTTAGGTCTGAGGCATTCTTTTCAGCCTTCCTTTCACGTAATCGGCGGTCTATCTGAATAGCCATCTTCATGAAAGCTTCAAGGGTTGTAGGTAGTTCTATTCTGGCGAATTCATCTTTTAACGACTCTGAAAGTCCTAACCGGAATTGATTGCGGAGGGCGACTGGGGTCCAGAGAGCATCCGTGGCGAACTGTTTGAAGTCCGTGATATAGTCTTCCACGGGTCTCTTTCCTTGTTTGAGACTCCTCAGACTCATCTCAGCAGTAAGCTGAAGGTCTGTGTCCTGAAACATTTCATCCATACTGGTAAAGAAATCCACAAGAGATGCCAAAATGGGATCCTGGTTCTCTATGAATTTATCAGCCCAGTTCCTCGGATCCCCCCTGAGAAAGGAGATAGTAGTGAGGACTTTCACTCTCTCAGTGGGGTAAGTCCTAGGTTTCATAGAGAACAATAGGAGACAGGCATTTTTGAATTGCCTATAGGCTTTTCTATTACCACAGAAGAGATCTGGAAGAGACACTTGTGGCTCAATAACACTTTCAGTCTGATTACCCTTTATAGCAATAGACTCTGTAATAACTTTTCTTAGTGCAGCATTCTCAATTTGTAAATCATGGAGGCCTTGTGCAAGCTGATCAACCTTTTGAGTAAGATTATAAACTATCTGACGTAGGTCTGCTGGTTCCATAATTAGGGCTCAGTATTATGTCAGAATCTGTATATGCAAGTAGGAGTGGAACACAACTGCAGAGTACTGAATAAATATATGTATGTTACACAAGATTGTCTGAAACCCCTATTGCTGGAAAGGCTTCCTTCAGTCTAGTGATTCAAGTATACTATATCAAAGAGTGAAAACTCATTCAGCAGGGAACTGAATAAGGAAGACTAACAGCTGTTAATATCACACTCAGATAATAACAGGAAATGGACAAACAGATAAAGATTCAGACAGGCAGATACCCAGCATACTACTGCATAACAAAGTAAAGTACCAGTTGAAGGGTTACAAGGAAATGCACAGAGTTCATATAATAATATCAAGCCAAGGTTGTAAACGGTATGGAAATGTTATAACAGGTAATTGTACCTTGGTAGTGAGAGGAGCGTGGAGAGCTTGCAGCAGTTCCTTCGTTGGCATGGGAGAGTGGTTAGCTTGAGACCGGAGCAAAACCGGAAGTGACGTCACGCTGTTTTGCGTACTCTGCTGGATCTTACTGACAGGCTGAGTTGTAGCAGTGAAGGTATGAGCTGCGGCAAGAGGGAAGGAGTGAAATATAAGAAACGTTTGACAAGGTACTTTACCCCACAAAAGAGAGAGAGTGTCCTTTATTAGAAAATCCACTGTAGATCAAAAAGTAGTTAGGTAAGGCTCAGAAAATCCTTTCTTCAAGGTAGAATTAGAATGACGGCGGATTGAAAACCAGGTACGCTGGGCCGTAATAGTGGCGAGCGTACCTGGTAGGATCTTGATAACTTCCAAAAGTAGTCAGATTGTGCCGAACTTGTGTTCGGAACATCTGGAGTGATGTAACCATCGATCTGTGTCGGACTGAGTCCGCCGGATCGTATGTTACGTCACTATATTCTACTTTTGTCGGTCTGTAGGGTTTGATAACTATGGCAAATAAGGCTCGCCACAAATACGCTGCGGAATTCCAGCGTATTTGCGGTTGACAGCTTGATAAATAGAGGCCTAAGTCTGATTTTAGGTGTTTTCAGATACCAAGGTGCCATGTTGATAGCCTTCATTAGCTAATTTCTACTCTGTGCTGAACAACCCTTTCTTTTGGCTGGAGAAGTTGAGCATTTGCAATAATCCAATCAAACACATAATTTATGTATTTCAATCAGTGTCTAATTTCACACAATAGAATTCCAAAAGTACATGGTGGTCTCATTTGAAAAAGGAGAATATGGAGTAATACATTTAAACGTTGCATTTGTTTTAGTGTGGAAAACTTATTCCTAATTTTCATTAGTTTTCAGTTTATATTTGGCTTCTAGCTACTGTTTAGTTATTAATTTACTAGAAATGAAATGAATGCAAACTTATTGAAACAAAAAATAAATTATTTTCTAGCTCAATTATTGATGGCAAACATATTAAAAAGCAAAAATAACAAATAATCAATTACTAAAATCCCATTTATGCCCTTCACTTCAAATCAAATAATTGAAGCCCCAACTGATATCAAAAATATTTTTGAAATATTTGTTAACCCGATGAGAATGTAGAGATGTTTACTCTGTCATTGGGATCAACTTTTTTATCTTCTTAGAACAGTATTTGTTTGAAATATACTTTAATTATACCACACACGTTATATCCATATCTTTAGACCCTCATTAATTTTTCAGAGAAGTGATTAGCATTTTAAGGCAAACAAGGTGTACTTTGTTAGTGGGACATGACCCTGCTGTCATTGAATTATATCCATGATTAATGATCGTTAGTCGCACAGAGCTAAAAGTTTGAGTGATAATGAATAGATTATTAGCTAGATAAGGGAAAAATGAATCAAGAGGATACAAATCACAGCTGGTGCCCAAGATTATTTTTGATAACTCATCCTCTTAGAAGGAAATCTACAACAAAAAAAGCTACAAATTTGATTTGCAAAATGCAAAGTCACATAATTGTATTTTATAACTATATGCAGAAAATAATATTGCTGTCAAAATAATATCAATGTGAAAATTACAAATTTTATTTAAAGCAAAATGTAAAACATGTAAGAGATGAACATTCTTTAAATGCATAAGGATAACAATTTAGACATGCTGATAGTGTATGAATTAATTTTTTCTCTTAAATTAAATTTCCCTAGAGAACCATATTGAGAAATATTTCTCATCCAGAAAACTCAATCTTCTTCTATCTTTATTTGGAGTTGACAGTGATGAGGCCTGGGAATTAGCAGTGTTTTGGAGTTAAAAAAACACTGTTACCATGTTTTCATTTGACAGACAGCCTCACATATGTGATAAGAGACACAGGCTACGCTAAAATTGACAGTCTTTTGTAAATTAACTGTCATGAGATGAAGTCTTAAACAATACAATGACTAAACCACACTTTCCCACAGTTCCATCAAGCTTTCTTTAAGGATCTGTTAAAGAGACGCATTAAGACCATATTTTACCTCCCTTTAACAAAGTATGTATGTATGTATGTATGAATAAAGCATTTTAATGCTATTTTGAATATAAAATGCTTAACTTCAGTCTTAAAGAATGCATTGACATAGGTTTCCTCATATCTTAAATGGATTTATTTTAATAAATTTTCATCATGTCATATGTAATATTAATTTGTCTATAAAGTTGTTTTAACAAAAACAGGTTTAGTATTATTTTTGGAATCTACTTTATATTACACCCCGACAATGACCTGTATTTTTGTCATTTAGAGTAGACTTGTGCATGGCGAAAAAAAATTTTTGGTTTGTTTCGGACCGATTCGGATGTTTTCGAATTTCGTTCGGATTCGATTAGTAAATTCAATAGTTCGGTATGTGTTAGGTGGGATATGCTGTGTATTAGACTAGTATTATGTACTGTAATATTAGGTGTAACCTATAGCAGAGTGATATAACCTAATATACTGTAAAATACTAGTGTAATTGTGATTAGTCCATGGCCATCCGAATGTAACAAATAAATCCAAACTAATTTGGATTTATTCGTTAGTTTCATTGCTACAGTAATTCGGAAATTCAAATCGTTCCAAAGCTCCGAATTTGACAAATTCGTCCGAATTTCGATTCTGAACAAAACAAAATGCACATGTCTAATTTAGAGGCCTATATGAGAGTTTATGCTATTGTTATGTGGAAAGTTTACTTCAGAATTTGGTCACCTTTAAGAACTACTGTGTGAAAATATATATTTCAACTATTGTTGTCCTTAAAGGAACATAATAAATGCTTTTAGCATGTTTTGCAGATTTTTTTAAACATTTATTTACATAGGATTAGATTAAACTGGAGCGTAAAATTGCGCTTTAGCAAGCACAATATTTGCGTTCCACTCAGTAATGTGCACTGGTATTTCAAGTAAACCTCGCATTCGCATTGCATTGCAAAGCTTTGCACTCATGAGAGCACGCTTCCATAGGCTCCAATAGGAGCCTTGTCCTGACGCCAATAGACACGGCAAAGAACCTAGCACAGGGCAGGGGGTAAGTCGTGCAGCATTAAGCAACATATTACAGTTTAAACACAGTCCCCATAGACCGCTATATAAAGGCACTTTTAGTGCATTTTTTTTCTCTAACACCCCACATCCCCTCACTTTAACCCCTTATAACTGCTTTGTGCAGTTATTTTTTTTTTAAATAAAGATGCTGATATTTTTTATTTTCAGCAAAAAACTGTCCACTTTATTTTTGGGGCAATTAGAGCAAATCTTTTAAATTAGCCAGAGGTTTGACACTGATTAAGCATTTGGGCAGTGAAGACACCAGTTGGCTAAGTTTAGCAAGCGGAATTTCACCCCATTCATTCATTATGCATGTCTTCAGCTGTGCAACTGTACAGGGCCTTCGTTGCCTTATTTTGCTCTTTATAATGCACCACACCTTCTCAATCGGAGACAGGTCAGGACTGCAGGCAGGCGATGCTAGCATCCACACTCTCTGCTTACGCAACCATGCACTTTTAATTCGGGCAGAATGTGGTATGGTTGCTGGAAAATGCAGGGACGTCCCTGGAAAACCTATATCTAAATGAAAGGAGCGCCAAGTACACTATAGTTACTACAGACACAAAAATGTTATATCAGCGCTAATAAACTGAGAACTCTCAAGCCACCTATACTGTTTCTATAGATAGAATCATAATTTTTACTAGGGTCATGAGCCCTGTGTTTACTCTGTACTTTGTAAAGTTATACCCTGTTCTTTGAATTAAATTCACTTCTAATTATCAACGGCCAGTATCAGGTGCTTCTGTTCTCTTGTTCGTTATTGTGCACATCAGTATAACACATTACTATAACATAATAAACATAGTGAAAAATATAATGAAAAAATGCAATAAAAAATGCACATAAAATGCACATAAAAAACAATTACCAATGTAGCAAAAAGATTCAAACCTAGAGTCCCAATGTATTTAAGTAACAGAGTTCCAACAGAGGTAGAGGAAATTCCAAAAAGGGTTCTTAGGTGTACTCAAGTTGATGCCGCTTCTTTTAGGTGATGATTCTTGAAATCACCAGAGTTGAAAGCAGGACTAGGGCAAAAAGTACAGAAAGCGCAAGAAGCCTTGAGTTATTTATTGAAACAGCAAATGAATATAATAAACATAAAAACTTACATTCAAGTAAGCATATTAATGCATCAAGTTCATAGGCAGCCGCAGTCTAAGTCCTGATCCTCAAACAGATATGTCCAGTTTTCAAAAGGACCGCCAAACAAAGTCGGCGTCTGACGTCACTATAAGGATCCGGCACCGGAGCGTCCCCCTGCAGGTCTATGCCGCTTAAACCGCTGATGCTGTAGGTATGAACGGAGCACAGGAGCACTGATTGCGGTATCCCTACGCGTTTCGTCCGGATCCGGACTTCTTCAAGGGTTATTTGTTAATAGGTCAGATAGAATGCCTTCTATCTGACCTATTAACAAATAACAGTACACACAGTACACACAATCCAGAATATGCTTGCTTCTCAAGTGGGTTCTTGTCCTGTACAATGGGAAGATATAAGACAGCATGAGTCACATAAGGATATGGTGACATACTGTAAACCTCTAGAGTTAAACCTCTAGAGTTAAGCAAGTAATGAATTGTGACACTCATAACATAAAGGCATGATATGGATAATGACGATTTCCGGAAACTCCACTATAAGTATAACGGGCTGGAGATGAGTGGGCATAGCCTCTCACGAAGCAGGGAAGAACCCATAGAAACATGTAAGGCCTCGCCCACATACGTGTAAAGTGATGATTTGCATTTGTAACAGCGGGAGTTCTGAAGCGGGCATTATAGGAACTACGTGTAACAGACTTTGTTGCATAAACTTTTTGAAGATTATCTATTTATAAAGTCCATAAAGTTTTTTTTTTTTTAAAAAATGTATAGTTTTGCTTATTTTTAAATAACATTGCTCTGATTTTCAGACTCCTAACCAAGCCCCAAAGTTTTATTTGAATACTGTCAGCTACCTTCTCCAGCTGTATTTGTGGCTATGTTAAACAAACAGTAAATATATATATATATATATATATATATATATATATATATATATATATATATCCATACATAAAAATGAATATAAAAAGATGCCGGCATCAAATAAGTTTTCTCAAATCACATAAAACAAAATAAGTATTCTCAATTCACATAAAACAAAATAACGGCTAGATTTAGAGTTTTGTCGCATAGCTAACGCTGGCTTTTTTCTGGCCGCACCATAAAAATAACTCTGGTATTGAGAGTCCACATAAAGGCTGCGTTAGGCTCCAAAAAAGGAGCGTAGAGCATATTTAACGCAGCTTCAACTCTCGATACCAGAGTTGCTTAAGAACGCGGCCAGCCTCAAAAACGTGCTCATGCACGATTCCCCCATAGGAAACAATGGGGCTGTTTGAGCTGAAAAAAAACCTAACACCTGCAAAAAAGCTGCGTTAAGCTCCTAACGCAGCCCCATTGTTTGCTATGGGGAAACACTTCCTAAGTCTGCACCTAACACCCTAACATGTACCCCGAGTCTAAACACCTTACACTTATTAACCCCTAATCTGCCGCCCCCGCTATCGCTGACCCCTGCATATTATTTTTAACCCCTAATCTGCCGCTCCGTAAACCGCCGCTACTTCCAATCAGCCAATCAGATTGAGCTTGCATTCTATTGGCTGATCGGAACAGCCAATAGAATGCGAGCTCAATCTGATTGGCTGATTGGATCAGCCAATCGGATTGAACTTGATTCTGATTGGCTGATTCCATCAGCCAATCAGAATATTCCTACCTTAATTCCGATTGGCTGATAGAATCCTATCAGTCAATCGGAATTCGAGGGACGCCATATTGGATTACGTCCCTTAAAGGAACCGTCATTCTTCAGTTGGACGTCGCCGGATGAAGATGGGTCCGCGGTGGAGGTCTTCAGGATGGAGCCGGTCCTCATCGGATGAAGATAGAAGATGCCGCTTGGAAGATGATGGTTGCCGGTCCGGATCTACTCTTCTTCCCGGATAGGATGAAGACTTTAGAGCCTCTTCTGGACCTCTTCAGCCACCGGATGATGGATCGCCAGCCCCCGCTTGGGTTGGATGAAGATTTTGGAGCCAGGACCGATCGGTGATACCCGGTGAGGTGAAGACAAGGTAGGATGATCTTCAGGGGCTTAGTGTTAGGTTTATTTAAGGGGGGTTTGGGTTAGATTAGGGGTATGTGGGTGGTGGGTTGTAATGTTGGGGGGAGGGTATTGTATGTTTTTTTTTACAGGCAAAAGAGCTGAACTTCTTGGGGCATGCCCCGCAAAGGGCCCTGTTCAGGGCTGGTAAGGTAAAAGAGCTTTGAACTTTAGTAATTTAGAATAGGGTAGGGCATTTTTTATTTTGGGGGTCTTTGTTATTTTATTAGGGGGCTTAAAGTAGGTGTAATTAGTTTAAAATTGTTGTAATATTTTTCGTATGTTTGTAAATATTTTTTTATTTTTTGTAACTTAGTTCTTTTTTATTTTTTGTACTTTAGTTAGTTTATTTCATTGTAGTTATTTGTAGGTATTGTATTTAATTAATGTATTGATAGTGTAGTGTTAGGTTTAATTGTAGGTAATTGTAGGTATTTTATTTAATTAATTTAATGATAGTATAGTGTTAGGTTTAATTGTAACTTAGGTTAGGATTTATTTTACAGGTAATTTTGTAATTATTTTAACTATTTTAGCTATTAAATAGTTCTTAACTATTTAATAGCTATTGTACCTGGTTAAAATAAATACAAAGTTACCTGTAAAATAAATATTAATCCTAAAATAGCTATAATATAAATATAATTTATATTGTAGCTATATTAGGATTTATTTTACAGGTAAGTATTTAGCTTTAAATAGGAATAATTTATTTAATAAGAGTTAATTAATTTCGTTAGATTAAAATTATATTTAAGTTAGGGGGGTGTTAGTGTTAGGGTTAGACTTAGCTTTAGGGGTTAATACATTTATTAGAATAGCGGTGAGCTCCGGTCGGCAGATTAGGGGTTAATAATTGAAGTTAGGTGTCGGCGATGTTAGGGAGGGCAGATTAAGGGTTAATACTATTTATTATAGGGTTAGTGAGGCGGATTAGGGGTTAATAACTTTATTATAGTAGCGGTGCGGTCCGCTCGGCAGATTAGGGGTTAATAAGTGTAGGCAGGTGGAGGCGACGTTGAGGGGGGCAGATTAGGGGTTAATAAATATAATATAGGGGTCGGCGGTGTTAGGGGCAGCAGATTAGGGGTACATAAGGATAACTTAAGTAGCGGCGCTTTGCGGTCGGCAGATTAGGGGTTAATTATTGTAGGTAGCTGGCTGCGACATTGTGGGGGGCAGGTTAGGGGTTAATAAATATAATATAGGGGTCGGCGGTGTTAGGGGCAGCAGATTAGGGGTACATAAGGATAACGTAGGTGGCGGTCGGCAGATTAGGGGTTAAAAAAATTAAATAGAGTGTCGGCGATGTGGGGGGGGGGCTCGGTTTAGGGGTACATAGGTAGTTTATGGGTGTTAGTGTACTTTAGAGTACAGTAGTTAAGAGCTTTATGAACCGGCGTTAGCCCAGAAAGCTCTTAACTACTGACTTTTTTCTGCGGTTGGAGCTTTGTCGTTAGAATTCTAACGCTCACTTCAGACACGACTCTAAATACCGGAGTTAGAAAAATCCCATTGAAAAGATAGGATACACAATTGACGTAAGGGGATCTGCGGTATGGAAAGTTGCGGCTGAAAAGTGAGCGTTAGACCCTTTTTTGAGTGACTCCAAATACCGGAGGTAGCCTAAAACCAGCGTTAGGAGCCTCTAACGCTGGTCTTCACGGCTACCGCCAAACTCCAAATCTAGGCCTATGAAAAGACAGCAAAATGATAGTAAAAGATAAAGATATTGTTTAAACACATACGGCTAGATTACGAGTCTTGCGTTATGAGTAAAAAAGCAGCGTTAAGCCTAACGCTGCTTTTTTACTACCGCTGGTATTACGAGTCTTGCAGATTTAGGGGCACCTCACACTTTTTTGGCTGTACCGCAAATCAACATACGCAAATTGCGTATAGTCATTTTTCTATGGGACTTCCATAGCGCCGATATTACAAGCTTGTCCTGGGAGGCCAAAAAGTGAGCGGTACACCCTATCCCGTCAAGATTAATACCGCATTTAAAAGTCAGTAGTAGCATAAAACTCATAACTAAAGTGTTACAAAGTACACTAACACCCATAAACTACCTATTAACCCCTAAACCAAGGCCCTCCCACATCGCAAACACTATAATAAAATTATTAACCCCTAATCTGCCACTCCCAACATTGTCGCCACTATAATAAACATATTAACCCCTAAACCACCGCACTCCTGCCTCCCAAACATTAGTTAAATATTATTAACCCCTTATCTGCTGTCCCTAACATCACCGCCACTTACCTACATTTATTAACCCCTAATCTGCCGCCGCCACTATATTACATTTATTAACCCCTAAATCTAAGTCTAACCCTAACACCTCCTAACTTAAATATTATTAAAATAAATCTAAATAAAACCTACTATCATTAACTAAATAATTCCTATTTAAAACTAAATACCAGTAAAATAAACCCTAAGCTAGCTACAATATAACTAATAGTTACATTGTATCTAGCTTAGGGTTTATTTTTATTTTAGAGGCAAGTTTGTATTTATTTTAACTAGGTAGAATAGTTACTAAATACTACCTAGCTAAAATAAATACAAATTGACCTGTAAAATAAACCTAACCTGTCTTACACTAACGCCTAACCTAATCCTAAAATTAAATAAATTCACTAAATTAAATACAATTTACTAAATTCAATACAATTAGCTAAATTACAAAAAACAATCAAACACTAAATTACAGAAAATAAAAAACAAATTTCAAGATTTTTAAACTAATTACACCTAATATAATAGCCCTATCAATATAAAAAAGCCCACCCAAAATAAAAAAAAAAAACCTAGCCGAAACTAAACTACCAATAGCCCTTAAAAGGGCCTTTTGCGGGGCATTGCCCTAAAGAAATCAGCTCTTTTACCTGTAAGAAAAAAATACAAACAACCCCCCCCAACAGTAAAACCCCCCACCCACACAACCAACCCCCCAAATAAAACCCTAACTAAAAAAACCTAAGCTCCCCATTGCCTTGAAAAGGGCATTTGGATGGGTATTGCCCTTAAAAGGGCATTTAGCTCTATTGCAGCCTAAGCCCCTAATTCAAAAATAAAACCCACCCAATACACCCTTAAAAAATCCTAACACTAAACCCCGAAGATCCATTTACAGTTTTGAAGAGCCCACATCCATCCTCAACGAAGCCGGGAGAACTCTTTATCCAAGCAGCAAGATGTCCTCAACGAAGCCGGCAGAAGTGGTCCTCCAGACGGGCAGAAGTCTTCACCCAGGCGGCATCTTATATCTTCATCCTTCCGACGCGGAGCGGCTCCATCTTCAAGACATCCGGTGTGGAGCATCCTCTATAATCAACGGCTTCTTCTGGAATGAAGGTTCCTTTAAATGACGTCATCCAAGATGGCATCCATTAGATTCCGATTGGCTGATAGAATTCCAGTAATAGACATGGGAATATATATATTCATATTGTGAGTTCTAGTATACAAGCTGAGGCCTCTCCAAGGGGCTAAAAGTAATGAGTCTTGCTATATTCTGTATGCTCTATATGCAGCTGTTTTAATTAAAAAAACCTGATATATAATAAAACCCAGATAGGGAAGAGTATGCACTAACTGTGCTGTCCCGGCCGCAGACAGTACACCAATGCTATAAGACTAAAAACAAAAACAGCTATGGGGTAGAGAGACCCAGCAAATTAATGTATTTAGTTAGATCCTGTGGTGACTTTGGAACATTAGAGTATAAGCCTCGTGTTAGTAAACAACCCTAAACCTAGAGAGGGTACAAGCATATTAAATCTGGCTAAAGTAAACTACTAATTCCATAAGCTCACTAAAATGACAGTCAATGTCTGCAGACCCAAGGAGGCCTCTCCTACTAACCAAAAAATTAGCAGAAAGTTACATATGAACTAAGGTTATATTAAAGCTAGAAGCTTGTGAAGTTGCAGTATAACAAGGCCCACATATTTAACATAGTTAATGTAATGCATAAGTATACCAATATAATGTACACAAGGCGACATCTAGGCATAGAGAATATATTTTATGTGAACCGTAAAAGTCACCTCAGAAAGATATTAACAATATAAGCGCTGCACCAGATGTTAAAATCCAGTTGTGGCTAGGTATAATATGTACATAAAAGTTACATTGAGAGTAACATGGAGCAAGAAATTATTTCACTAGATCTGCTAGGGCCTCCATAAACTAATAAAAAGTATGAGGGAGAGCTCAGGTGAATAGCATAGTGGAGTTCCTCTTTTAAACTTATATACAAATAAAGAACAGTAAGGGACATTAGAAACCCAAATGTCAAACAGATGTTAGCTGTAGAACTTCCAACAAAAAGAGAGGCATTGAATAGGAGATAGTTACACACTATTCTTCCTCCACTTCACCCCATGGAGCCTATCTATCAAGCCGTCAACTTTGTTGCATTCGACGGCACCAATGCGCTCGCCTAACATCGCCTAACATCATAGCCATAGACCTGAATACACTCTCCATATTTATAAAAAAAGCCGGCGAAAAAAACGCCACACTAACAGTCATCGATCTCGCTGCTATTCAGCTTTTTTCAAACTTTATTTATATCCTTTCACTAAACGGCGCCACTATACTAAAATGTTTAACCCTTATTCTGCCGCTCTCGGAACCCACCAAAACTAAATAAAAGTATTAACCCCTATACCGTCACTCCCGGGTTTTTTGGGTGGGTTTTATTTTTAGAGTAGGGTCTGGGCAGTAAAAGAGCCAAATGCCCTTTTAAGGGCAATGCCCATACAAATGCCATTTTCAGGGCAATGGGGCGCTTAGGTTTTTAGTTAGGGTTTTTATTTGGGGGGTTGGTTGTGTGTGTGGTGGGTTTTACTGTTGGGGCTGTTTGTATTTTTCTTTACAGGTAAAAGAGCTAATTTATTTGGGGCAATGCCCCGCAAAAGGCCCTTTTAAGGGCCATTGGTAGTTTATTGTAGGCTAGATTTTTTATTTTGGTGGGGCTTTTTTATTTTGATAGGGCTATTAGATTAGGTGTAATTCTTTTTTATTTTTGATACTGTGGGTTTTTTTTTTATAATTTACGGCTAGATTACGAGTTTTGCGGTAAGCTTAAAAAGCAGCGTTAACAGGTCCTAACGCTGCTTTTTGGTATTACAAGTCTTGCAGGTTTAGGGGCACCGCACACTTCTTTGGCCTTAACGCAAATCAACTTACGTAAATTTCTTAAAGTCGTTTTTCAATGGGACTTGCATAGCGCCGGTATTACGAGTTTGTCCAGGGAGGCCAAAAAGTGAGCGGTACACCCTCTACCTCCAAGACTCCTAACGCATTCTAAAGTCAGTAGTTATGAGTTTTACACTACAAAGCTGTAGCATAAAACTCATAACTAAAGTGCTAAAAAGTACACTAACACCCATAAACTACCTATTAAACCCTAAACCGAGGCCCTCCCGCATCGCAAACACTATAATAACATTTTTAACCCCCAATCTGCTGCTCTGGACATCGCCACCACTATAATAAACATATTAACCCCTAAACCGCTGCACTCCTGCCTCGCAAACACTAGTTAAATATTATTTACCTCTAATCTGCTGCCCCCAACATCGCCACCACCTATATAAGCCCTAATCTTCCGCTCCGGACATTGCCGCCACCTACATTATATTTATTAACCCCTAATCTGCTGCCCCCAACATCGCCGCAACCTAGCTACATTTATTAACCCCTAATCTGCCGTCCCCAATGTCGCCGCCACTATTCTAAATTTATTAACCTTTTAAACCTAAGTCTAACCCTAACCCTAACACCCCCTAACTTAAATATAATTTAAATAAATCTAAATACAAATTCCTATCATTCCCTAAATTATTCCTATTTAAAACGAAATACTTACCTGTAAAATAAACCCTAAGCTAGCTACAATATAACTAATAGTTACATTGTATCTAGCTTAGGGTTTATTTTTATTTTACAGGCAAGTTTGTATTTATTTTAACTAGGTAGAATAGTTACTAAATAGTTATTAACTATTTAATAACTACCTAGCTAAAATAAATACAAATTTACCAGTAAAATAAGTTACAATAACACCTAACACTACACTACAATTAAATACATTCCCTACATTAAATACAATTAACTAAATTCAATAAAATTAGCTAAATTACCAAAAAAAACAACTAAATTACAGAAAATAAAAAACAATTTACAAGATATTTAAACTAATGACACCTAATCTAAGAGCCCTATAAAAATACCCCCCCCCCCCTAAAATAATAAAAACCCCTAGCCTAAACTAAACTATCAATAGCCCTTAAAAGGGCCTTTTGCGGGGAATTGCCCCAAATAAATCAGCTCTTTTTCCTGTAAATAAAAAATACAAATAAATACAGTAAAAACCCCCACCCACACAACCAACCCCCCCAATAAAATCCTAACTAAAAAACCTAAGCTCCCCATTGCCCTGAAAATGGCATTTAGATGGGCATTGCCCTTAAAAGGGCATTTAGCTCTATTGCAGCCCAAAGCCCTAACCTAAAAAAAAACCCCACCCAATACACCCTTAAAAAATCCTAACACTAACACCTGAAGATTCACTTACCAGGAGAAGTCTTCATCCAAGCGGCAAGATGTCCTTAACGAAGCCGGCAGAAGTGGTCCTCCAGATGGAAAGAAGTGGTCCAGACGGGCAGAAGTCTTCATCCAGACGGCATCTTCTATCTTCATCTTTCTGACGCGGAGCGGCTCCATCTTCAAGACATACGGCGCGGAGCCAATAGGATTGAGCTGGCATTCTATTGGCTGTTCGAATCAGCCAATAGAATGCAAGCTCAATCCTATTGGCTGATTGGATCAGGCAATAGGATTGAAGTTCAATCCTATTGGCTGATTGCATCAGCCAATAGGATTTTTTCTACCTTAATTCCAATTGGCTTATAGAATTCTATCAGCCAATCGGAATCTAAGGGACCCCATCTTGGATGACGTCACTTAAAGGTACATTCATTCCGAAGAAGCCGCCGATTGAAGAGAATGCTCCGCGCCGGACGTCTTGAAGATAGATCCTAGGTTTTTTTTAAGGGTTTATTGGGTGGGTTTTATTTTTAGATTAGGGCTTTGAGCAGCAATAGAGCTAAATGCCCGTTTAAGGGCAATGCCCATCCAAATGCCCTTTTCAGGGCAATGGGGAGCTTCGTTTTTGTTTTAATTAGGTTTTTATTTGGGGGGTTGGTTGTGAGGGTGGTGGGTTTTACTGTTGGGAGGGGTATTTGTATTTTTTATTTACAGGTAAAAGAGCTGATTTCTTTGGGGCAATGCCCTGCAAAAGGTCCTTTTCAGGGCTATTGATAGTTTAGTTTAGGCTAGGGGGTTTTATTATTTTGGGGGGGCTTTTTTATTTTTATAGGGCTCTTAGATTAGGTGTAATTAGTTTAAATATCTTGTAATTTGTTTTTTATTTTCTGTGATTTAGTGGGTTTTTTTGTAATTTAGCTAATTGTATTTAATTTATTTAATTGTATTTAATTTAGGTAAGTTATTTAATTGTAGTGTAAGGTTAGGTGTTAGTGTAAGGCAGGTTAGGTTTTATTTTACAGGTACATTTTGTATTTATTTTAGCTAGGTAGTTATTAACTATTTAGTAACTATTCTACCTAGTTAAAATAAATACAAACTTGCCTGTAAAATAAAAATAAACCCTAAGCTAGCTATAATGTATTTATTAGTTATATAATAGCTAGCTTAGGGTTTATTTTATAGGTAAGTATTTAGTTTAAAATAGGAATAATTTAGTTAATGATAGGAATTTTATTTAGGTAGGTTGCGGCGATGTTAGGGCAGATGATTAGGGGTTAATAAATATAATGTAGGTGTCGGCAATATTGGGGGCAGCAGATTAGGGGTTAATAAGTATAATGTAGGTGTCGGCGATGTCGGGGGCAGAAGATTAGGGGTTTATAAGTGTAAGATTAGGGGTGTTTAGACTCGGGGTTCATGTTAGGGTGTTAGGTGTAAACATAAAATGTGTTTCCCCATAGGAATCAATGGGGCTGCCTTACTGAGCTTTATGCTTCTTTTTGGCAGGTGTTAGACTTTTTCTCAGCCGGCTCTTCCCATTGATGTCTATGGGGAAATCGTGCACAAGCACGTACAACCAGCTCACCTCTGACTTATGCAGCGCTGGTATTGGAGTGCAGTATGGAGCTCAATTTTTCTCTACGCTCACTTCTTGCCTTTTAACGCCGGGTTTGTAAAAACCTGTAATACCAGCACTGCAGGTAAGTGAGCGGTGAGAAAAAACTGCACGTTAGCACCGCACCCCTCATAACGCAAGTCTCGTAATCTAGCTGCCAGTGTTTGTTTGTTTTTGTAACTTAGTTTTTTTCTTTTTTGTAACTTAGTCATTTTTTATTGTAGATTTAAATAATTTGAGTAAGGTTAGTTTTTTTTTAATATGTTATGTAGTTAATTTAATTGGTAGGTTAATGTAATTGTAGTATAATAGTTAGGGTAGGTTAATAAATAGTTTAATATAGTTTAATTGAATTCTACAGGTAAGTTTTAATTTATTATAAGATAGGGATGTTGTAATTTTAATGTAAAGTTAGTGGGTTGTTAGGTTAAGGGGTTAATAGCTTAATTTAGTTTATGGCGATGTGGTGGGCTGGCGGTTTAGGGGTAAATAGGTTTAGTTAGTGGTAGTGATGTGGGAGGTCAGGGGTTTAGGTTTTAATACTTTTATTTAGTTGCAGTGGGGTCCCGGAGTGGCGGGATAGGGGTTAATAACATTATGTAAGTGGCGGCAGGGTCAGGACGGCAGATTAGGGGTGTTTACACTCGGAGTTTATGTTAGTGTGTTAGGTGTAAACTTTACTGGTTTTCTACCTTAGAAATCAATGGGATATCTGGCAGCATTGAACATAAGCTTTTGCTGCTTTCAGACTCGCATTGATTCCTATGGCATCCGCGGCCTCCAGGGTGGTGGATTGAAAACCAGGTGCGCTGGGCCGGAATAGCCGCGAGCGTATCTGTTAGAAATTTGATAACTTTAAAAAGTGTCAAATATAGCCAAATGTGTATTCGGAACATCTGTAATGACGAAAGCATCGATCTGTGTCGGATTGAGACTGGCGGATCGTATGTTTTGTCACAGATTTCAACTCTGCCGGTCTGTAGGCTTTGATAACTAGGTCGAATCAAGCTCGCCACAATTACGCTGCGGAATTTCAGCATATTTGCGTTTGACGGCTTGATAAATAGGGGTCCATGTATTAAAGTGTATTAAAGTGGATAATATATAGAGTCAATCATTGCTACAATATCTAAAAAGTGAAAGTTCCTAGTCCCACTTTTAGTGTCTACATATAATCTCCTGATCAATGCATCAGACTTTATAGTCGTCATGATATAATGGAGAGAACAAAAGTTTATAGCCATCTGAGCTTACATAATAGTGGGTATACAAATAAGATATGTAATAGACAGGGACCATCTCACATATTTTTGGCTGTCCTCGGCTACAAAACTCCTGTGTCTCCAAATAACATCTCTGCAGGGTCCAGCAAGGGTGGAAGGGATCAGACAAATTCAGCATCTCATAGCTACTGTCTCGTTCAGCCAAGCAAACCTCTGAGCTTAATCTCTGCAACCAAGGAGACCGCAATGTACTCCATAACGCATCTGTCCACGTAGCAGCACTATTTGTTAAAATAGGTGCATTCTTAGATAATATAATTCTATCTATTCTCGCACATATTCTGTTCTCATAGTCTTCCATCAGAGCCTTAACCGCATAAAATAGCTCCTCCATGGCAATAAAATAACAAATGAATGCAGAGGCACGGTGTTTACTCTGCTCACCCGGTTCCCTGGGGGGTGCTGAGTTCTCTTTCCTTGTAGGCCGCCAAGAGATATCTCTACGGTCCAGTCTGGGAAGCCCCTTTCCTTTCAATATATATGTAATCAAATCCAGTAAAGTGTTAGCTACTTCATGAGGTTCAGTTTCTTTCTCGATGGGTACACAAAATGTCGATTAAAAGACGGATTGTAAATCTTTGGGACAGAGCTCCCAGTTTAGCAGCCATCTTGGGCCATAGCCTGGACACGCCCCATTGTAAAACAGCTCTTTTACCTGTAAAAAAAATACAAAGTCCCCCCAACAGTAAAACCCACCACCCAACCAACCCCCCAAAATAAAAAACCTAACTCTAAAAAAAAAACTAAGCTACCCATTGCCCCTAAGGGGGCATTTGTTTGGGCATTGCCCTTAAAAAGACATTCAACTCTTTCACTGTCCTTAAAAGGGCATTCATCCCTTTTACAATTGCCCAAATCCCTAATCTGAAAAAAATACCACCCAAAAAAAATGAAAAAAAAAAACCCTAACACTAACCCCATAAAATCTACTCAAGGTTCCTGAAGTCCGGATATCCATCTTCATCCAGGTGCCGAGAAGTCTTCATCCAGGCAGCGACACCTTCATCCATCCCCGGGTGCATCTTCTATCTTCATCCCAGCGGCACGGAGCAGAGCTATCCTGGAAGCTGATGCCATCCTGCGTGAAACGTCCTCTTCATACGGTCACCGCAATACATTGAAGCTTCAATGCATGGTAGCCATTTCAAAATAGCGTACCTTGAATTCCTATTAGCTAATTTGATTCTTCAAATTCAAATCAGCCAATTGAATGAGAACTTTAGAAATCCTATTGGCTGTTCAAAACAGCCAATAGGTTGAGAGCTACTGAAATCCTATTGGCTGTTCAATAGGGGGAGGCAACAAATTTAAATAAGTGATCTATAGAACTTAAATTCATAAATCATTTTTATTTTTAATGAGCTCAATAACTTTAAAGTTTATTATTGTTTAGGCCTGTTTAAACACTATGGGCTCCATGTACGAAGCAGCGAAAGCTGCTCCGGAGCCTTTGCGGGACATGTTCGCATATACGAGCCTGCTTCCCGCAATGTAAGAAGCAGCGGTCATCAGACCGCTGCTTCCTACAGGCTACGCCACCTCTTAGGTGGCGAAGCAAAATCACCAAGAACACGCTCGCTCTCGGTGATTGACAGCCCCTTCAGTCGCATGATTGGTCGCATGATTGAAGAGGCAGGCATTACACACTCCGATGAGTGTGTAATGATACATATGGGCAAGTGGATCAACAGATCCGCTGCCCGTGTGTAGCAGAGGCGGGCGGACAGCTTCGCAAGTTAAGAAGCTGTCCGCCCGCCATTTCGTACATGGCGCCCTATGTCCTAGAATACAAGTGGAACTTTTTGGGGCAAGATTTCTAGCATACATGTGTGCATTTAACTGTAGCTATTGCACTCAACTTGTGATCTAGTGCTAGCAAATTAAACGTTAATGCAGATGATCTTTCATGGAAATATATTAGGCAGCAATCCAGAAAATAGATTTACTGTTTCAAAATACCCCCCATAATTAAGAAATGTATTGAATCTTAAGTTCACTTAAGGTCTCCAAAATACTTTTTGTTTTGAATGTACAGTATGTATTTATAGATCATGAATTTATACAGAAAAGCCTGTTCAAGAAAAAAATATTTAATATTCTATTCATTAAGTTTGATGCCAAATAAGTAGAAGTAATTTGAGGAATTGTGAAATGAAGCTAGCATCACTACATTTGTCATAATATAAAAAAACAAAACAATTAAAATATATTTTTAAAAATTATGGAGTCAGGTAAAGAATACCATTAAAGGGACATTAAACACTAGACAAAAGCTAGATAGAATGATGCATTCAAAGAAAAGATTAGTCGTCTGAGAATAAAATGCAGATGTATTTTATAAAGTTTAATTTTCTTTTGAAATATTGAGAAAATAAGTGAAAAGTTTTAATGTTTATAAAACAATGGGAACTCTGCTGTGGCCAATTATGGACAGTTATAAATTGGTCACCAGAGTGTGCAGCCAATAGCTGTGGGAAATATAATATAAAGTGTTCTGTACTCCCATTTCTAACAGGAACTGAAAAGCTAACAATTTCAGAATGGAATTACAGAAAAAGGGGACAAAATAAATAATTAAAGTATATTGCAGACTTTGTAATATATATATATATATATATGATTCATCATTTTATATTACCATCAAAAAGTGTTAGATGTCCCTTTATGTTGTTATTATTATTATTAACATAATTCAGGTTTTTTAGCAAAGTGAGCCTTTAAGAGTTCATTTATTTTTTGTCACTTTCAACAATTTTGAACTGATTTGGATACTTTACAATTGGAAAGAATCTGGTGGTCGATCCGATATAAATCGTCGCCCGCAAAAGCCGGCGACGCCAATATTTACGCTGATTTGGTATCCTATATACGCCGTAACCTAGAAGTTACGCGCGTATATTTCTGCCGTCGCCCGTAGTTTTTTGGGCCATAGGCAGGTATACCAAACCAGCGCAGTTTGGTATCCAATATGCAGCGTAAGGACTTACGTGGCGAAAATGGAGAAAACTTACTCCATTTTCACCTCGCCACAAAAAGCAGCCGTAAGAAGCCTTATGCTGACTATTGGAGCCCCGTAACTCCCTAAACTAACTAGAAAATAAACCTAACACCTAACGCATGCGCAATGTCTATCTCCCTGTCAACCGCGATCGTCTAAAATAAACCTAACACCTAACGCATGCGCAATGTCTATCTACCTGTCAACCGCGATCCCCCCCCCCCCGAAATCCCTAATAAAGTTATTAACCCCTAAACCGCCACTCCCGGACCCCGCCGCCATCTACATAAACTAACCCCCTACTGTGAGCCCCTAAAACCGCCGCCATCTACCTTATCTATCCCCTAATCTGACCCCTTACACCGCCGCCACCTATATAAAAATTATTAACCCCTAATCTAATCCCCCTATACCGCCGCCAGCTATATTAATATTATTAACCCCTAATGTAAGCCCCTTACACCGCCGCCATCTCTATTAAAATGATTAACCCCTAATTTAATCTACCTACCCCGCCGCCAGCTATATTATCTATATTAACCCTAAGTATATTATAGTTAATATAGGTATTACATTATATATATTAACTATATTAACCCTAATTATATTAGGGTTAATATAGTTAATATAGTTACTATAGTATTTATATTAACTATATTAACTCTATCTAACCCTAACTAAATTTATATTAAATTAATCTAATTCATTTATAAACTAAAATATTCCTATTTAAATCTAAATACTTACCTATAAAACAAACCCTAAGATAGCTACAATATAATTAATAATTACATTGTAGCTATGTTAGGGTTAATATTTATTTTACAGGTAAATTGTTAATTATTTTAACTAGGTATAATAGATATTAAATAGTTATTAACTATTTAATATCTACCTAGTTAAAATAATTACCCAATTACCTGTAAAATAAATCCTAACCTAAGTTACAAATACACCTACACTATCAATAAATTTAATAAACTACAAACATCTAACTAAAAATACAATTAAATTAACTAAACTAAATTACAAAAAAAAACAAACACTAAATTACAAAAAATAAAAAAAAGATTACAAGATATTTAAGCTAATTACACCTATTCTAAGCCCCATAATAAAATAATAAACCCCCAAAATAAAAAAAATTCCCTGCCCTATTCTAAATTAAACAAATTTCAAAGCTCTTTACCTTACCAGCGCTTAAAAGGGCCTTTTGTGGGGCATGCCCCAAAGAATTCAGCTCTTTTGCATACAACAATCCCCCCCCCCATTACAACCCACCACCCACATACCCCTATTCTAAAACCACCCAAATCCCCCTTAAAAAAGCCTAACACTACCCCCCTGAAGATCTCCCTACCTTGTCTTCACCACACCGGGCCGAACTCCTGATCCGATCCGGGCGATGTCTTCCTCCAAGCGGCAAAGAAGAATTCTTCCTCCGGCGACGTCTTCCTCCAAGCGGCAGCAAAGTCTTCATTCTTCCGGCGGCATCTTCAATCTTCTTTCTTCGCTCCGCCGCCGCGGAGCATCCATCCTGGCCGACTGCTGTACTTGGAATGAGGTACCTTTAAATGACGTCATCCAAGATGGCGTCCGCCGAATTCCGATTGGCTGATAGGATTCTATCAGCCAATCGGAATTAAGTTAGAAAAATCTGATTGGCTGATTGAATCAGCCAATCAGATTCAAGTTCAATCCGATTGGCTGATCCAATCAGCCAATCAGATTGAGCTCGCATTCTATTGGCTGTTCCGATCAGCCAATAGAATGCGAGCTCAATCTGATTGGCTGATTGGATCAGCCAATCGGATTGAACTTGAATCTGATTGGCTGATTCAATCAGCCAATCAGATTTTTTTAACTTAATTCCGATTGGCTGATAGAATCCTATCAGCCAATCGGAATTTGGCGGACGCCATCTTGGATGACGTCATTTAAAGGTACCTCATTCCAAGTTCAGCAGTCGGCCGGGATGGATGCTCCGCGGCGGCGGAGCGACGAAAGAAGATTGAAGATGCCGCCGGAAGAATGAAGACTTTGCTGCCGCTTGGAGGAAGACGTCGCCGGAGGAAGAATTCTTCTTTGCCGCTTGGAGGATGACATCGCCGGAGGAAGAATTCTTCTTTGCCGCTTGGAGGAAGACATCGCCCTGATCGGATCAGGAGTTCGGCCCGGTGTGGTGAAGACAAGGTAGGGAGATCTTCAGGGGGGTAGTGTTAGGCTTTTTTAAGGGGGGTTTGGGTGGGTTTAGAATAGGGGTATGTGGGTGGTGGGTTGTAATGGGGGGGGGTATTGTATTTGTTGTATGCAAAAGAGCTGAATTCTTTGGGGCATGCCCCACAAAAGGCCCTTTTAAGGGCTGGTAAGGTAAAGAGCTTTGAAATTTGTTGAATTTAGAATAGGGCAGGGAATTTTTTTTATTTTGGGGGTTTATTATTTTATTAGGGGGCTTAGAATAGGTGTAATTAGCTTAAAAATCTTGTAATCTTTTTTTTATTTTTTGTAATTTAGTGTTTGTTTTTTTTTGTAATTTAGTTTAGTTAATTTAATTGTATTTTTAGATAGATGTTTGTAGTTTATTAAATTTATTGATAGTGTAGGTGTATTTGTAACTTAGGTTAGGATTTATTTTACAGGTAATTGGGTAATTATTTTAACTAGGTAGATATTAAATAGTTAATAACTATTTAATATCTATTATACCTAGTTAAAATAATTAACAATTTACCTGTAAAATAAATATTAACCCTAACATAGCTACAATGTAATTATTAATTATATTGTAGCTATCTTAGGGTTTATTTTATAGGTAAGTATTTAGATTTAAATAGGAATATTTTAGTTTATAAATGAATTAGATTAATTTAATTTAAATTTAGTTAGGGTTAGATAGAGTTAATATAGTTAATATAAATACTATAGTAACTATATTAACTATATTAACCCTAATATAATTAGGGTTAATATAGTTAATATATATAATGTAATACCTATATTAACTATAATATACTTAGGGTTAATATAGATAATATAGCTGGCGGCGGGGTAGGTAGATTAAATTAGGGGTTAATCATTTTAATAGAGATGGCGGCGGTGTAAGGGGCTTACATTAGGGGTTAATAATTTTAATATAGATGGCGGCGGTGTTAGGGGCTCACTTTAGGGGGTTATAGATATAATATAGCTGGCGGCGGGGTACGGGAGCGGCGGTTTAGGGGTTAATAACTTTATTAGGTTGCGGCAGGGTAAAGGAGCGGCGGTTTAGGGGTTAATAGCTTTTTTATTGTTAGGATAGTGAGGGGGGATAGCGGATAGAGGGTTAGACAGTGCGGGCTAT
Source organism: Bombina bombina (assembly GCF_027579735.1). Taxonomy (NCBI): domain Eukaryota; kingdom Metazoa; phylum Chordata; class Amphibia; order Anura; family Bombinatoridae; genus Bombina; species Bombina bombina. The sequence goes on along the minus strand of NC_069499.1, from coordinate 409,129,064 downwards.
GTTAGGGAGGCGTGTTAGACAGTGCGGGCTATGTTAGGGAGGCGTGTTAGACAGTGCGGGCTATGTTAGGGAGGCGTGTTAGACAGTGCGGGTGTTTTAAACTTTAGTCAGGTTTTATAGGCGCCGGCAGTTTCTAACGTGCCGCAAGTCACTGGCGACGCCAGAAATTTGTACTTACGCAGATTTCTGGACATCGCTGGTTTGTCAGACTTACGGCAAGTTAGCATCTGACGGCGACTTATATGGGATGGCTCGAGTTGCGAGCTGAAACTGCGGGCGACGCCGGTTCCCTCGCTTGCGCCGCAAACTGCGATCGATATCGGATCGCGCCCCTAGTGAGCAATATTTGTTTGCATATCATGAAAATCCATGTGGCAGATAGAACAGTAAGCTTGGTGAAAAAACATATAGTTTTGCTCAAAAAATATTTTATCCCCAGTTTTTCCAAATGTAAAAACTGCTGAACTGATTTCATTAAAACACAAAAGCCAACATAAAATTAAAGTTCTGTCTGGTTCAGCGGCTGGAATTAACATTGATTGAACTAAAACAGCTATATTAATTTATATATATAAAGATCTTGAATAATCAAATTACTACCACTACATTTTTTTAAAAAGTGGATGCAAACAATTATATAGATTATAAAAGATGTCACCACGAAAAATGGAAAAGGAATGTACCTGAAGCACAATTTTCCAGAATTAGAAGAAATTGTTCTCAGATTTCAGACTATGATACACAATCCATGATCCTACAGGACAGATTTATAGAAAAAGGTTATAATCCACAAACATAATAGATATAAAAAGAAAAGTCAGAGAAATAGAGAGGGATGATTTGTTATAAAACCAATTCAAACATCCTAAAAATGAGGAAGAGCACAATTTATTCAATATCCCCTTTATCACTACATTCTCATCACAACACAAACATATGCAAAACATTATCAAAAAACATTGGCATTTATCTAAAAGTGATCCAATAATAGGGGAGAGATTGAAGCACCAACCAGATATAATATTCAGAAAGGCCACTAACTTAAAGGGCCACTAAACCCAAATTCTTTCTTTCATGATTCAGATAGCGAATACAAATTTAAACAACATTACAATTTACTTCTATTATTTATTTTGGTTTATTTTTTAGATATCCTTAGTTGAAGAAAAAGCAATGCACATGGGTGAGCCAATCACACAAGGCTTCTATGTGCAGCAACCAATCAGCAGCTACTGAGAATATCTAGATATGCTTTTCAGCAAAGAATATCAAGAGAATAAAACACATGAGATAATAGAGGTAAATTAGAAAGATGTTTAAAATTGCATTCTCTTTCTAAATCATGAAAGAAAAAATGTGGGTGTCACGTCCCTTTAAAGAACATAATTGCACCAAGCGAATATAGATCAAACATATACAGCAAAATATAAAAGGTGAAAAATTGGAAGGTTTTTTTTCCCTGTCATGACTGCAAATCTTGTCAATTAAGCAGGAAAACAAAAACACTGAAATCCACAACTACAAATGTTGAGTTTAAGATTAAAGACATCATTAGGTGCATGGACTATAACATAATCTAAAATTACAGTGTTCGTGCAAATTGCAATATTTAAGCCAAACGAGTAGGAAACTGAAGGACAGAATAAGAGAGCATATCAGAAGCATAGAATTGAAAAAAGACAACACTAGATTATATAAGCATTTCAAAGAACAACACAAAGGCAACCCAAAGGATATGATGTACTGGGGCATTAGGAAAGTAAAGGAAGATGGCAGAGGTGGAAATATGGGGAAAAGATTACTCCACCAAGAAGCCAAACTAATTTACAGGTTAGGCAAATTATATCCAAAAGGTCTCAATAGTGAAAGGGACCTAAATTCTATTATATGACCAATAATTTAACCAGCAGAATCCTATTGGGTAGATTACAGCCCCATATTTAACACTAGCACTCACAAGATAGTAGGATCACATTTCTGGAAATATACATTACATTTAGGGTTTAATCCTATCCCATCAATAGACCCTTTAGTTACATCTAAAATAATTCTTATATCAAACTATAGATTTAGATGTGACTTAACCAACTTTGATCATGAACTGTATGTTCACCAGTATTACCTTAGATTTCATATTTAGTTAGATAGAATTAGAATCAACACAATAGTGAACCTATTACAGTGGGAATAGATAGATAGCAATCTATTATTGGTAGCATATATTTACCACTATATACAAGTTAAGGATCAAATGTCTCTCCACATAGGTTTTTAATAATATACATTGATCTGAGTTTTTTCAATAACTCTAGAACCCCCCACATATGATTGATAAAATACACCAACAAATTGGAATCTACAACTAATCCATATTATCTACACATTAGAATCATAACAGCCATAATACATCTAAGAATGATTGTGATATCATTCATAAAATCAAGTCCAAATCTGATATGTACAAATTCCAGCTATAGTAAGTAGAAATAGCCAAGAATCAATAAATAAATATAGACCATTCAAGTATAGGTGGGTTTAATATACCTAATAGCCAAAATATTAAAATGTATTTATGAATTAAACACATTTACACAGAAAGAATGTCTCAAAGAAAAATAACCAAAATTAAGTGAATATAGATGTTTAATCCAATAATATACGCACTTCAAATACAAATAAAAATCTATTAAATCTAAGATTTAATTTTTGAATAAAGTCACACTTTTAATTTTTGAATAAAGTCACAATTTTAAATTGTTTGCCGGTTATAACACCAAGCAAATATATTATCCAAGATTAAATAACCGCATGAGAACCAATTAACATCATGAAGAAATCCTATAGGAGAATTGACGAAAGGAATCAGAAAGAGTTAATGAAAAATGGGCGGAACACAGCAAGGCTTTAAAATGACAGGAAACAATCATATCAGGTATCTTAAGAAAGGCTGCTAGCCGAAACGCGTAGAAGCTGATAATCCATGCCAGCTGATTGCTGATATAACAGAGGAGGAGACGGACACACACCCAACAAATGGAGCCTGAAAACACACGCTCACTCTGGACCTGTCAAGGATACATCACTGACCCAGGAGGATAAACAAAGACCGGGCCATTGCAACATAGAAGGGTCAAAGATGTAACCTGGTAAATTAAAAGTTAGAATTCCAGCGTTACATCGAGAATACAAGAGACCAATCTAGTACACCCAAAAGATGGAAGTACATCAAAACAACAGTGCACTGTTGAAAGACCAAGGAACTGCCAGCTAGGATTGCGGGTACACTTTCACATCCGCAAAAGATATTTAAAGCCGATAGGCTGAAAATCAAAGTAAATTACTAGTGATTTACCAGTTGGATGTATTATGACTTTCTATCTTCTTTTCCGAAATTGACACGCTAATATAGCGATCTATATCTATAGAAAGATATACGTACCAAGATACTCTAAAGCCCATTTGTTATCATCACTCTAAGACAGGTTTTCTAGTTACATTCATCTTGCGGTTACTTTACATACATAATCTGACACCCGAAATACATACTGTTGATATGAAACTAAAGAGTGATACATTGTACATCAGTGGAATCATTGTTAAGGAGTGATACATTGTATATTAGTGGTGATATTGTTTAGATAAAGCATCAATACTATAATTTTATATTTGTAAATGTATTTAGAATTTAAAGCTTATTAAGTTTTAGAATTGAAAGCATATTAAGTGCTTAGGTAACACACACCGGTGTCCGCTACAATTTTAGTTTGATTTTAGTCTGCTTTATTTATTTTTCAATCCTTTTTAGTGCATTAACCCAATTGTGTAGCAATAAATATTTATTATAAACATATATATGTTCCTCTTGTGTTTGTATATATTTGTGACTTAAACACATATATCTACCATGGCAATACCACAATAGTTTATATTGCACAGACATTATGTTCTAAACATTGCCTTGGATTACACTTACATAATTTTTCGATATTAAAGACAAATTTAGGAACAGCAATTTATTTGCGCCGCCTATTAATATTTCAAACTTTTTGGGGGAAAAACTTTTTTAAGGTGTGCTAGATTCCTACCCTGATTATAGACAGCTATACACACTTTTTATCTATAAAACAATGGGCACTTTGCTGTGGCTAATTAGGAACAGTTATAAATTGGTCACTAGAATGTGCAGCCTATAGCTGTGGGAAATATAATATAAAATGTTCTGCACTTCCATTTCTAACAGGAACTAAAAAGCTCATAATTCTCATAATTTCAGAATAGAATTACAGAAAAGGGGACAAAATAAATAATTTAAGTATATTGCAGACTTTTTAATATATATATATATATATATATATATACAGGTAGCCCTCAGTTTACGCCGGGGTTAGGTTCCAGAAGGAATAGTTGTAAATCGAAACCGTTGTAAATTGAAACCCAGTTTATAATGTAAATCAATGGGAAGTGAGGGAGTTAGGTTCCAGGCCCCTCTCAAAATTGTCAAAAGTAACACCTAATACATTATTTTTAAAGCTTTGAAATGAAGACTTTAAATGCTAAACAGCATTATAAACCTAATAAAATAATCACATAACACAGAATATATAATTAAACTAAGTTAAATGAACAAAAACATTTGCTAAAGAGCATTATAAACCGAATAAAATAATCACACAACACAGACTTTACTTACATTTTTCTGCAAACAGTTCTTTCTATGCATTCCAATCTGGACTGATTTATACACAGGTAGATCTTGTTCCTTTGCAAGCTGCTCGATAGCTCAGGTCTGGTTAAACTGATTAATTTCAGCTTGCTTGGCTTTGCTGCAACACAAGGGGACAGCTCCACCTACTGGCTATTTTAATAAATGCACTGCTTCTCAATGCTTTTCAATAGCAGTCACATGACTGGAAAAAAAGGTTGTTATTCTGAAACGGTGTAAATTGAACCGTTGTAAAACGAGGGCCACCTGTGTGTATATATATATATATATATATATATATATATATATATATATATATATATATGTGTGTGATTTATCATTTTATATTACCATCAAAAAGTGTTAGATGTCCCTTTAAAGGGACATTGAACCCAATTTTTTTCTTTCGTGATTCAGATAGAGCATGCAATTTTAAGCAACTTTCTAATTTTCTCCTATTATCAATTTGTCTTTGTTCTTTTGCTATCTTTATTTGAAAAAGAATGCATCAATGCATTTTTTTTTTGGTTCAGTACTCTGGACAGCACTTTTTTTATTGGTGGATGAATGTATCCACCAATCCTCAAGAGCAACCCAGGGTGTTCACCAAAAATGGGCCGGCATCTAATCTTACATTCTTGTATTTCAAATAAAGATACCAAGAGAATGAACACAATGTGATAATAGGATTAAATTAGAAAGTGGTCCAAAATTGATGCTCTGAATCACGAAAAGAAAAAATTTGGGTTCAGTGTCCCTTTAAGTTATTATTATTATTATTATTATTATTAACATAATTCTGTTTTTAGCAAAGTGAGCCTGTAAGAGTTCATTTATTTTTCGTCACTTTAAACAATTTTGAACTGATTTGGATACTTTACAATTGAAAAGAATCTAGTGAGCAATATTTGTTTGCATATCATGAAAATCCATGTGGCAGATAGAACAGTAAGCTTGATTAAAAAATATATAGTTTTGCTCAAAAAAGATTTACTCTCTTTTTCCCCCCAGTTTTTCCAAATGTAAAAACTGCTGAACTGATTTCATTAAAACACAAAAGCCAACTTTAAATTAAAGTTCTGTCCGGTTCAGCTGCTGGAATTAACATGGAATATTTGATTGAACTAAAACAGTTATATTAATTTATATATATAAATATATATATATATATATATATATATACATTTATATATTTTTTTTATTATAAACTACTTTAAAGTCTTCTCTATTTCACATATATCCATAAACAAACAATAATTTCTCTATGCCAGTCTCACTTGGAAACTATATTTGAAAATCACAGCTTCTCTAAAAGCATTGTCTTACAATGCAATTTCTTCCATGTTTCTGGTGGTAAGAATATTGTATTTTTGTTCTATTCCATTGTGTCAATTCATATGAAAAGATCCCCATATATTTTTTCATTTTGCATATTTATAAAAAGATTAAATGACAATAGAGATAAGAGGGATTAAAGTACAGTGGTAAGACAAAATTCATTTCCACTAGTGGATGAGTGGCCCATAATTCACAAGAGAATAATATGTGAAGGTCATTCACTTATTTATGGAAACAAATTAAATTATATCACAAATAAGTTTCTTCAGAGCAGAAAACTGCTAAGTAATTTATTCGCAAATGACTGTTATAAAATTCTCACACTCTACAAATCAAATTACACTATATCACACAAAGCTCCAAGCCATCCACTCAGATGATTAACGTCAAAACAAATGATTTGCAATGAAAGTTGGATCTTCTTAGATTGTTACAGCCTACAGACATTCTTGTAGCTCAGTAACATGAATTTTTAGTTACAGTTAAAAAGCTGTTCAGAGAATGATTCTTAATATTCAGACACTTCATTTAGATATATAGAAAGATAGATAGACAGACAGACAGATAGATAGACAGATAGACAGACAGACAGACAGACAGACATTTTGGTTGTCTGTTACAAAAAAACTATCCTACTGTTACTGGGGTTTTTTTTCTTTTTTTTCTTTACTGAAAAAAAAGATGTTCTTGTTTGGAAAAATATTATTTAATATATATTTTAAAATAGCTTATATATTCTAGTGAGCAATAATTGCCAACATTAGTTGTATACTAAAGTGCACTTCCTGTTCAAAATCAAAATAAATAACAGCTGTAACTGTGTTAGTTTCAATAAACTAATGTTGAATGTTGAATATTTAGTACTTTCGCTCACATGCAAACACCCCCAGAAGTAAATTTTTAACTTGTGTGGATTAGCGTGTGTGTGACAAGTTGTAAGTAAAATGTTTGCGCATGAGCGAAAAAAAACGTGCTAAATTCAGGAATTCATATATCGCAACCATGTTAACTTCTTCTCCCTATGGACTTTAATGGATTGCACAAACCTAACACTTTGTTAGACCTACGGTGCTAACCCGAAGGTAGTTATGAATATTTTACATTCAAATGTTCTTCATATAGAAGAAAATGTTCTTTTTCTTTTTAAATAGATATTTCTCTATATATAAGATGTATTTTTTGTAAAATATATATATCTATACTTATATATCTGTAAGAATATATAGAGGTATAGGTTTATACAGATTTTATATATATATATATATATATATATATATATATATATATATATATATATGTATATATATGTGTGTGTGTGTGTGTGTGTGATGTAAGGGTCCCAGATATCAGCACTCATAGAAGGCAGGAAACATAAACAGGAAACAATTTATAGTGCAGTAGGAAAATACTAGTAGTAAATAGTGTACCTCAAAAAATTTGAATAATGCTCACCTTTCTTGACTTCACACATGTGAGGTATGTTAAGAGCGTTAAGGGGATTTAATCCCTATCTGTGTTAAAGCTGATAATGCCTCTGTGACCTGTTAGAGTATGGTGCTTCTTTCTTTCAATATCCTGGGAGTGTGATTGACTTCTACTCTATGAAGTATGGTATCTTTTTCCTTTTGTAGGATATGGTAGACTTCTTCTAAACACAGTATGGTGTATTAATCCTCTATGGGGTGTGATGTGTTCCTCTTGCGAAGAATATCATGTGCTTCTCCTCTGTGGAGTATGGTAAACTTTTATTCCCTCAAAGTGATGGAGGGAGCCGGCCGGAGAAGAACATGGCCGCAAGTAAGTGAAGCTCCGACATCATCCACACTGATGCACTCATAATAGAGGGTTAAAGCGCCACAAGAAGTCATAAAAGGCTGCATTACAGGTCCTGAAAAACAAAGGAGGCAGCTGGGGAGTCCAGAATGCTGCGATAGATGGCAAGGGACCTTACTAAAAGAAAAGCTAAAACAGAGGCCTAGCAGAGGCGGACCACGCTACGCGCAGCATATACCGACTGACGGCAGTGTAAATCTATCACACCCTACAAGCAGTGATCACCAACAGAGGCTTGGAAAGCTTTAAACCACACCTTAATAATGGACAAAGGACTGCAGCATGAACACACGTAACAGACAGAAGGTGAGGCCTGTTGCGGGTGGGAGGATAGTCACAGGAAACACCTAGGGAGTCTCTCAGGCACACTATAGCGGGATAACAGCTACGATAACCCTCTCTATCATAACCCTATAAGAGGGCCCTTCACAGCAGTAACACAGGAACAAATACCCTGGAGAGAAGGCACTAAAGTACAAATAGGGACAATTACAAGAGAAACTACCCTATTTTAAAGCCAGGACTCATAATATCCCGCTGTTTTGAAATGTCAGCAAGGAAGCAGTCAAGGGCAGAGAAGTCACAAAGGCCCACAACCCCAGGGGTTGGGAAGTTAAATTCGTTCTTCTAACCATTTGATAGTGTGAATCCCGCAACAGCGGAAACCCCACTATTTGAAGCCTCAGGTGCTGCAGAGCTCTCTGAAGACCCCACTCCCATAATTAGAGCTGATCTCAGCCTGCTGCCCACCAAAGATGACCTTAACTCATTCAAAAGACGGCCTAGCAGTGGTCAAAAGGGACATCAATGCTCTGGGTCAAAGGGTACTCCAGCTAGAAGATCAGGCAGAAGAAACTGCAAAAAGCAATGACTCTAGCATTACAACAACAGAACACCACAATACTGCAGCTACAGTCACAAGTAGAAGATCTTGACAATAGAGGGCGCCGTCAAAATCTGAGAATCAGGGGAGTCCCTGAACAGATCTTACCACCACAGATACCATCCTACCTGCAGAATTTATTTAAATTTCTGTTGGGGTTAGAAAGAGAAGATAACATATCCCTAGACAGAGCACATTGTGCCCTAACAGCCAGACCTCAACCAACAGCTCCACCCAGAGATATAGTCCTGTGTTGCCATAAATTTGTGGACAAAGAGAGAATACTTCTAGCATCAAGGAAGAAATCTCCAGTTAAATTTGGACTCTATCCAGATCCTTTGCGGACCTTAGCCCATTAACACTTGTAAAGTGGAAGGAGGCTAGATACCTCACTCTACATTTGTCAGAGCTGGAAATCCCTTACAGGTGGGGCTTCCCCTTAAGGTTTCCAAGGACGATAAAATCTTCCCATACAAAGACCCAGAAGACTTGGAATTATTCTGCAAACAACTGAACATTCCACAACCGTGACTGCCCTCAATACGGGACCTTACAACTGGTAAACAGACACAGAAAAACCTTCCAAAGACCAGCCAGCGATCAGAGTGGGCAACGGTGCCGAAAAGGAGGAAAAATACAACATTGGCTACACAATCCCTGGCCAGAGCAGACCTAGACCCAACATGAGAGCCCTTCCCCAAGAGGAATGCAGGAAAGTACTCTGATTAAGACTGATATGAAAATGGTTTGATATAACCATTGATCCCTGCTTTATATAAATATATAAGTGACTAGAAGCCCTTTCAAAGCTCCCCAGCACCACCCCCCCCCCCTTCCTCCCTACTTAAATAAGTCTTTAATTACAGCATCAAGAGTGGTACGGCATGTTAATTGCCTTACACCCCCCCTTTCCCCCCCCCCCTTTTTCCATTGCTCACCGGTAACCCCCAGCCTACCCCCCCCCTCGTGAGATGAATACGCATTGCACAATGTGTTGTTTGAAGTGTTATTGCCTGATGTATTATGGTTTAATGTTTCATTTATGTTTTTTAATCGTCTATTGCAGTACTGATACTATTGTTGATATTTTCATGCTCGTCTACACTAAACCTACAAAGTGGACCATAGACCGTCTCCTTACAGCACGTTTCTGCCTCTGTCTTTTTCCTCTCTACAAGGGACCTCAAATCCAACCACTCAAGAGTCATCTAGGGGTAAGATTATATATTACACCATCACCCACGCACACACATGGCTAACCCCTTAGTGTCTCAGAACATGAAGGGCCTTAACTCCCCTGTGAAGAGAGCAATAGCCCTCCGCAGCCTATCTAAATACAAAGATTTAATTATATTTCTCCAAGAAACTCATTTTTTGAGGGACACAGAACCCAAATTCCTTTCCAGAGACTTTACAATAGGTTTCAACAGTTCAGATAGAGTTAAGAAAAATGGGGTATGTACTCTATTACATAAAAACATACAATTCCATCTGCACAAAAAGGTGGCAGTCTCCGAGGGCAGAATATTGATCTTGACTGGGCTAATGCTCTACAGACCGGTGACTTTAGTAAATGTGTATGCTCCCAATAGTAATAAGGCAAAAAAAATTCAGAACTTGCAAAAGCTAGTATTGGAGCACAAAAAAGGAACACTAATACGGGGGGGGCAACCTGAATGTTACCTTAGACCCTGTTCTAGACGCATCCTCAAGTAGACCTACAACACAAACAAGATTGCCTAATTCTGTTTTCAAATGCTTAGAGCACTTAGTTTTGATAGATACCTGGAGGGTACGACATCCGACACAACAAAATTACACCTTCTTCTCCCACCCATGTTTGGTATACACTAGGATTGATTACGTTTTGATCGATAGAAACCATCTTTCATTACTCAAAGACTCTGACATCCAACCAACTCCCTGGTCAGACCAATCAATGAAAAGTGCCCAATTACAATGGCTAAACCACCCGGTCATCCCATTTATATGGAGGATGGACGAATCCTTGTTACATCACCCACACACGTTGGAGGCAATAGCAAAATCCATAAAAGAATACTTTCTTATAAAGGCGACACCAGACACCCCCCCAAGCACAGTTTGGGAGGCCCACAAAGTGGTTATTAGGGGAGAATGCATTAACCACACCGCATATAGGAAGAAAAATACAACCAAACTATAGACACTTTGACTGCACAGTTGGGCTGCATAGAACTGAGCCATAATAACTCCCCAAAAGACAATATGCTACTTAAGCAACTCACAGAGACAAGACAAGAGCTTAACAAGATCCTAACGAAAGAGGCCCAAAGACAAAAAAGTTTTATTTTTATGAGGGTAATAGAGCAGGACCATTATTGGCTAGAGCACTAAAAGTTCAAAGACTAAAATACATAAATTAACGACCCCAGACAACCTAGACATTATAGATAGTGAAGGGATTGCAAGCCACTTTAGAGATTACTATTCAAATCTATATAACTTAGGTTCAAATGACACACCTGAACACTTAGCACATATGCGGGAGTACATCAGTAAAGCTGACTTACCTACACTACAATCTGCACAACGAGCTGTAATGGAAAGCCCAATAACTTTAGTTGAAGTAACTTCAGCAATTAGGGACCTGCCAACTGGTAAGAGCCCAGGGCCAGACGGCTTTACAAATGCATACTACAAGTCTTATAGGAACATCCTAGCCCCACACCTACTTAATTTATTTCATACACTGGACGACAATTGCACATTTTCCCAAGACATGCTAACAGCACATATTTCGGTCATACCCAAGCCAAACAAGAACCTAACAGATTTTTTGCTCAATGAATTGGATGTACCGGAAGCCAGATTTGTGAAACAAGTAACTTTATTCAAAGAAATCTTTAAAAAGCATTACAATGCTTAAATGGCAATAGAATCTCCTACTTAAGCGTGAGTGGTGTGTGTCCCACTCCAGGGACTGCTTGCTGACGCATTTCGGCGCAAAAGGCCGTAATCGCAGCTACGAGGTTTGCACGGCAGAGGATTGGTATCCTGCACGCATTAGTCCACTCACCTCACAAGACTGTTGAGACACGCGATACCGCAAGTGAGGTCTGATGACGTCAGATGCCGAAGGATCGATTGAGACCTGAAGCGAGATGAGCTAGACATGTCACTGAGGGTCAATTCCTTGTTTAACAAAAGTGGATAGAATTGACACTTACAGTGTGAAGCGGCTCTGCTTCCAGAGGGACGGTCACATTAAATATCCTGGTAGAGAAGTAGCAGCCGGTGTCAATGACCTAAACGGAGGTGAGTGGTGAAGACACTATTGTATAGTTCTACACATTTTATCTGGAACAGTATAGTTTGTGAGGTAAACCCTAACAATCAAGTTGTGGAGGTATCTTTAAAGTAAATATATAGGTGCTGACACTGTTTGCATGTTCAAGAATCTAACAGACCCTAGTAGTTATAGACCGATATCCCTCATAAACAATGATATTAAGATTCTAGGTAAGATTCTGGCAAAACGAATCAACGTTGTACTGCAATCTTTGATACACACTGATCAAGTTGGCTTTGTCCCTGAGAGGGAGGTCAGGGACAATACTATTAGAGCACTGACACTTATTTCCTATGCCAAACATAATAAAATTCCAGTCGCCCTCCTGACGACCGATGCGGAGAAGGCATTCGATCGTATCAATTGGACGTTCTTACAAGAAACCCTGATGGCTATGTGTTTTGGTCCACATATGATAGCCCGCATCTTTAGCTTATACACACACCCCTCCACAAAAGTTAAAGCAAATGGGATGTTGTCCAGCCCTTTCAGGATCCAAAACGGTACACGCCAAGGTTGCCCTTTGTCCCCCATAGTTTTTATTCTTTCCATGGAAGTCTTTGCGGCCCACGTTAGACAAAATCAAGAAGTAAAAGGCGTTAGAATATGTCCGCACAACTTCAAAATCTTGTTGTATGCCGATGACGTACTCTTTACAGTTGCAGACCCGCTTCATACCATACCTAAAGTTTTAAACAAAATAGACAACTTTGGCCATTTCTCAAATTTTTCGGTAAATGCACAAAAATCGGAGATCCTTAATGTTTCTATGTCCCAGGTTGACTTTCTCAATATCTCAACCATTTGCCCAATGAATCCTCAAAATACATTGATCAAATATTTAGACGTCTACCTATCCCCCATACACACGCAATTATTTGACGAGAACTACATTAAGCTCCTAAAATCTATCCAGCAAGATTTACGTTCCTGGACAGTAAAGCCAATATTCTGGTGGGGGCGCACTCAGTGCATCAAAATGACCACCTTGCCCAGGATCTTGTACTTGTTCCAAACCATCCCCATACCCCTTCCCAAATGGTACATAGCGCAACTCCAAAGACTTGTTAACTCATTCATATGGGGTGTCAGTATATTTATGAAAATCTTAGTAGTGCTATCCAAATAATATATAAGTTTATGGCAGGGTTACAAACACAATAAAAAAAAATAGAAACCCTAATTAACCATGCATCTACTAGACCATACAATTAATATAAATACCTGAATTCTTTTATTTAGTTAATATCCATGAACATATTGAACTATATTTGCAATAAAAGGAAACTAAATAAAATGTATATGCGTTAAAACCAACTCTTAAGATATGCTATCCTTCTTACAAAACCCAGAACAATATACCTTCACAATTCAGCCTTATTTATTTAACACAATGGGACTAAAAACCTTTAACATCCAAGCAATACAATTCTAAACAGTGTTTATAAAACAATAGGATAATATATATATTCTGCTATTTAACTGCAATTTATCCTAATACAAAATTAACTGACAATATCAGAACTTGCATAGATGAGTTACTTGGTCAATCAGACGCAGATTTAAACAATATATATATAGGCTGTGAAATGCTAACTAAAACACACTGTTTCTTTAAATCTATTAAATACAAATTGACTATGCATATAACTTATCTTATAATAAAACTTTTATATACATCACCCAAATAAACAGCAATCCGGTTCCCAATGTTTTGCAACAGATCCAATTCACCTCAGAAATTCAAAATTGGGGTAAAGCATATGGAGTCCATATGGTAGGTGTGTGCTTTTGATTAATAACTGCCGCAGTTACTCCTTTCTGGATCAAAATACACAACCTTTCTTAGTCTCTATGCTGGGGTTAAATCATCTGATCTTACCCCTCCCCTTTTTGATTATTTATCAGTCATTGGTGAATATTGGAAACGCCCACGGCCTTGTCTTGGATTAGTTCTTTGCAACTGAACATGGATTGGTTTATTTGGTAAATGTGTTGTCAAGGAAATGCATTCTTTGCAACAACCAATCATCTCATGGTTGCAATTCCGCATCATAACACTAGGTGGCAGCAGACGTACAAACAAACAAATACAACAAGAACATCTCTAACATTTTTAAGCAAGTTAAATTTTTTTTTTTTTTTCATAAAATGGTTATTTAATCAGATTACACTCTCTGCATTAATCATATATAACCCCAATTACAGATGGTTAATATTAGGTTATTTTTTTTTTTATTATTCTGATACCAAATATGTTATATTATTAACATTTTATTATATCAAGGCAATTTAATACTGCTAATTAGTAGCTTAAAATGCATTACAATTTTATCGGTATCCTGGCATTTATATGTGAATAATAGCTTATTTTTAATTCAGTATTGTACTGTATTCCAAGTGAATCCTGTCTATGTAGATCTGAAATAAGAAAATAAATGTTAATAATCACTTCTCTTCAGGTCCATAAACATCTATTCATGTTTTTAAACACACAGAGGCTAAGTAAGATCTTTTGTGTTTTCAAAACATATACATCATTTCTATGTATATCTGAATTTATTTCCTATATAAATATCCCCTGCAGCAATCATCCACCTAATACAATGTGCTTAATTTTAATATATATATATCATGAATCATTCCAAACATACATGGAAAACTGGCATTGTTCCCCTTGCAAAGTGTATTTAATTTTATTTGTGTCACCTTCCCCCATGAGGGGGTTTTGCAGTACTTCTTCAAATAGAGATTCAGTGAGATAGAACTGTTGTATCACACGTGTCAAATTCCAAAGGGGTCCTTGAACACATTCTTTTCTCACCTCACCAAATGTTCTGAAGTTATAAAAATCTGCATATATAGTCAAATGAATAGGGTCACTGAGCTATTTCCTTTAGAAAAGAAATGTTTGTGTGTTTTACACTACAGGGGTCATGCTTCAAAAAGGCTCTACTGATCGTCAATCCTGATAGACGTGTATTAGAAGCTGTGTTCAACAAACTCATGTTCAATTAATCCTGAGGTCTCATCTAACATATACAGTGTATAAAATATACACATATATATACATACATATATATATATATATATATATATATATATATACACACATGTACACACATGTAACATTCATCATAATATTCATATACTCTGACATAAATCCCCCTTCCAACTTCAAATAGATGTAGGACACATGTATTTGAATTGGCTTAAACTCAGTGGTATTTGATGAGGATCAACCGTATACCTCATAGACAGTCTCTTATGAAGAAAGTTTGTTATTTTGAGCTTTCATGTTTATCAGTTAGGCATCTTTAAATTACAGTATGTCTTTAGTGCATTTGGGGATATGACACTTCATTCTCCCTCTATGACTTGTAGTTGGGATCTGGGATGACATGCCCGCAATTGATTGATATGTACCCATTTATCTATGAAACCTTCATTTTTGGGGATCCGTATTTTATAGGCCACTGGAGATATTTTGTCAGTAATGACGAAAGGACCTTTCCATGAGGGAAGAAATTTCTTCTCCCTAACCTGATCTCTTCCAAAGTTATAAAGATAAACTTTATCATTTATTTCATATTCCTTTTTGGATGTTTTGAGATCATAATAGGTTTTAGTGGCAGTTGCGGCTCTTTCTAAATTCCTTTGAGCAAATGCAAAGGCATATTGCAGGTGCTTTCTTAAGTTTTCCACATATTGATGTGTATTGGCAGCGTTTATCAAATTTTGGTCTGATGTACGGTACAGCAGATGCTGAGGTAGAACCATTCTTCTACCAGTCATCAGCTCAAAAGGTGACATCTTGGTAGCACTACTTGGAGTTGCTCTTAATGCCATTAAGACTAGAGGTAGTTTTATATCCCAGTCTTTACCTGTTTCACTCACAAACTTTTTGAGGATTTTAACAATGGATTGGTTGTAACGCTCTACACCACCACTTGAGGCAGCTCTATAAGCAATATGGAGCTTTCTTTTAACCCCTAGTATTTTCCACATTTTTGTCATCACTTCGTTAGTGAAGTGGGTCCCCCGATCTGATTCGATTCTTTGGGGCAAACCAAATCTGGAAAATACATGGTTGATGAGCAATGCTGCACATGTTTCAGCACTATTGTTAGGTGCACTAATGCACTCTACCCATTTAGTGAACAGGCATGTCACTGTTAACATGTACTTGTTACCTCTTGATGATCTTGTTACCGGACCGATAAAATCAATTTGTATATCTGACCATGGCATTACCATCCCCCTCTTCTGCAATGGCGCTCTATGCGTTGGTGCAGTGGGTTGGAACTGTGGACAGATTAAACACCCTTGACAGTAGGTTTGAACATCTTTCAACATGTGTGGCCAAAAAGCGTAATCACGTAATATTTCATACGTGAGTTTGGCACCACGATGACCAGATGTGGGAGCATCATGGGCATGTTGAAGCATTAGACCTCTGAACTTGGTGGGTACTACCCACTGCTGGATGCCAGTTTTGGAGGTTCTAATTAACAAACCATCCTGTAACTTGAATTGTGATCTAGATTTTATTAAGATTCTAAGATCTTCTTTGCCAATACAATCATCTTTTGAGATGGGGTTGCTTTCAGGATCTTCTATGTGTTTATAGAAGATGCCTACAATGGGGTCTTCTTTTTGACTAGTGATCAGGTCCTCACTAGGAGATTCCTGACTCCATTGTACCAAGTTAGGCTCACTCTGTTGTTTTGCCTGGTTTCTGGTAATGGCTTCTACCTGAACTGCACCCATTAAGTGGTCAATATTAAGGAGTTCTCCAGTTATGGCTCCTTGTTTGGCTAATGAGTCCGCAAGGTCATTGCCTTCCTTATCAGGACCTAGAACTCTGGAATGACCCTTGGTCTTTTTCCAGTGTATGGTTAAATCATTGGATACTACCAGATTATCAATCTCGCAGAACAACTTGCCATGCTTGACTGGTTTGTTATTGCTTTTCTGCATGCCATTTCTTTTCCAAGTTGGCAGGTATTCAACAAAACTGTCACGCACATAATTTGAGTCAGTTATGATCACAAATTCATGAATACCATGTTCAATAGCCATTCCAATGGTTTTGAAAACAGCAGTTAGTTCAGCAACTTGACTGGATCTTGGTCCAATGTTGAAACCTATAGATATATTTGGGAATCCATTTGCCCCCGTTATACCAATGCCAGCGACTAGTCTGCGCTCATTATCAATAGTGGCATGGTAAGAACAACCATCAACATATACCCAAGGTAATGTTTGACAATGGTCCTCATTGTACATTTTATATGGGGAAAGCAATTGTTCTTCCAGAAAATCATCTTCTGATAATTTTTCCCCAGGATCTCTAGCAGTACAGTCGTGGAGCTCAGCAAGCCCTTGTGCGACTGGATTCTTTTTATTCTGCTTGTAGCGAATTTCTAATGGCCAGCCTTGCAAGGAAAGAGTCCACGCTGTTATGCGGCTATTAGACAAATTCCCATCTCTTATTCTCTCACTTTGCAAATATAGCAAAGGCTGGTGGGCCGTTTCCACAATAATTTTCTCGCCCTGTATATAGCTGCGGAAATTTTGTAGAGCCCATACAGTAGATAAGAGGGCTTTTTCGCAATCGTTAAACTTTATTTCTACTGGGGATAGATTTTTGCTCGCATAAGCAATGGCTTTGTTCAAATTATCATGCTTTTGGTATAACACAGCACTCATGCTTACATCTGTGTACCCTGTTTCTAAGTAGAAAGGTTTACCACCTTCAGGGTACGCTAAGCAAGGTGCTTGAGTGAGTTTTCTCTTCAGCTCTCTGATGGCTGTCTCTTGAGACTCACTCCAGTGCCATTTCACATCCTTCTTTAGAAGAAGTAGTAGTGGTTTAGCTAATTCCGCATAATTATCAATGAATTTGCGAGAATAATTCGTCATACCCAGGAATGATCTCAATTCCTTTAAGTTAGTTGGGTTTTTAGAATTCACTATAGCTTCCACCTTTTTCTTCTGGGGATTTAATCCATCAGAGGTAACTTCATGTCCCAAGAAGTTTACACGAGTGCGGCACCATTGAGCTTTTTGCAGGGATAATTTGACACCTGCCCTTTTAAGTTGGCTGACGACGTGTTTAAGCTCTGCAATGTGTTTTTCAAAGTCTGTGCTTTTGATTAAAACATCATCAACATAAGATAAGGTCCCCCTTTCCAGTGCGTCAGGCATAGCCTTATGCATGAATACAGCAAATTCATGTCCAGAATTTATGTATCCAAATGGAAGTCTCTGGAATGCATACTGAACCTTTTGGAAGGAGAATGCTAGCTTATATTGGTCCTCTTCATGTACCTTTATGGTCCAATATCCCTGTGCACAATCAATGGCAGTGAATATTTTGGATCCCTGCATTTGTGCTAGACACTGGTCAATGTATGGTACAGGCCAGCCAGACATGTATACTCGTTTGTTTAGCTGTCTTAAGTCAGCACACAAACGCCATTGTCCATTGGGCTTAAGGACACCTAGAATAGGATTATTATAAGAGCTGTGCACCTGTCTGATAATACCTCTTTCTTCCAAATTCCTTATGATCTCTGCAAGAGAATCATATGAGGCTAAGGGAAGTCTGTATTGTTTGACAAATACAGGTGGCGCATTAGGATCTGTTTGTATTCTTGCAATGTGCAAGTCTGTGGTACCACAGTCATAAGAATCCTTAGCGAAAATATCCTTGTATTCCATTAGGAGTTCTCGCAGCTGTTGGCGTTCATCATCGCTGGAACAGCCATTAGCTAAGGATATTTGCTCTTCGACTATTTGCTGAAATCCTGGAAAGATTTCAGGCTGTCCTATTTCATAGGCTTCTTCCAGTCTAGAGGTGAGATCCCCTTGATTATAATTTACATTGCTCCCATGACTCTGGGTATTGGGGTAATCTTGCTGTTTGATTGGCTGATCAAACACTAGAGAGGTTTCTTCAATTTTACAGATGCCTTCCTCTGAGCTGAAGGGATAAATAGACTGAATATTAAATAGACCCTCTGGCATAGATGCAAAGGATTGTTCTATTAATTGTTCTTCAGTTAGGTATCCTTCAGGTATTAGCCCAATTACATTATTCTGGAATCCAAAAGTGTAATAACTTGATTCCAGTGCATATCCTATGGTAGTTCCCTTGGATAATGTTATATCCTGTGGGGTCATGTTATGCACAATAATATTTATTGGAACAGTTCCAATATTCACCATAGGAGTGTAAGTCACTGTGACACCCAGATTTTGTATTCTATGGGAGAGGCAAATTAGTGTTTCAGAAGTTTTTAATTTCTGACCTCTCTTTACCTGTAAGGGTAAAAGAAATTTATCAGCCCCAGCAGGAATTATGACATCGCTAGATACCTGCATATTCACAGCATATGGCAATTGCTGGTTTGATTTCAGGGCTGCATTTTCATCCTGAAATACTTCAGGGTCCCCCTTTAACCTGCTCCAGAGGCAAGAATTAATCAAATCTATTTGTATGGCATATCTATGTAAGATATCATTGCCAATGTATATTTGATTATGGGGAGTATTTAAAACTAAAAACAGGTGCTTCACTGACTTATTTCCTATAGAGATAGATAATAAGCACTTAGCGGTGATGTTATAGCTTTCAGACCTGTCATCCAGGTTGCTGACACTGTGGTCTTGGGGAGAAAGATATTTAATCACTTTAGGTTCAGCTATCTGCGCTAATAAACCTTCGCTTATATAGCTAGCTTCCTGTTTTAAGTTTATTTTAGCATACTCGGTTTTACCAAGGTCATGCACTTGTATAGGGATAAATAGATCCTCTTTAACTCTCTCAATCCCTGTGAGGTATTGAGTGTGGCCTCCCCCCTTAGGGATTTTATGATCCCCCTTGTGGAGTGATATGGTTAATACATCGCCATCTAGGGAAATATTCGCTATCTTTCCAGGCGAAATTTTAAAAGTATTACCATCAGAGCCACTAAAAGGAGTCTGATCGTCTATTTGTAGAATAGTGATTTCAGGTGCAGAGTTATTCCTGAAATGAATCTCCACAGCATCTGGTTTCTCTTCCACCACGTGACAGCTATGTCGGGCGTGAGATATACCAGATTTTTCATAATTGATAGGCCGTTTAACTTGCGACCAAATTACATTATTTATGCAATCAATTATGGTGCTTAATCGTTTCAGGAGATCACTACCAATAATTAAACGATCAGTTGGCAGATCCACTATAATGACAGGGTGTCTTATGACCCTGTTCCCCAATTTAAATTTTAACCAGGCAGTACCGTAAACTTTTAGGGAGTCACCCCCAACACCTATTAGAGAACCGTCAAATTCTTTTATTTTAGGTTTGTGGGGTGTTAGCTCATTTAGCTGTGTGTAGTACCTGTGGGATAAGATAGTTGCCTGTGACCCAGTGTCAATTAATCCCCTGATAGGGTTGGAGACTGAATCTTGCAGCTCAACTAGTACATAATATCTTCCTGCAGTTTCTATCATTTCACACATAAAATTTGCATTCTTGTACATCTGTGGGCTTCGCCACGTTTTACCTGAATTCGCTGTGTCATTCGATGCAGAGGAACCTTCATACCTACCTGTTTCCTCTATGACAGGGTTGGTTGGATTCTTTTGTACTGCATCTGTGGAGATAAGGTTAGGAGAGAGCTGCAGAGGAAAAGTTTGGTTAATTTTTCCCGGCTGATGTCGCTCATTGTCACAGCTAATTTGTCCGTTTCCGGTCTGTGGGGAGATAACATGATTAGTATCATTGATATTTATTACTACATTTTGTATATCTCTCCCCTCCCCTTCAGGTGATACTGTAGTATTTATGACTGTGCCTGTGGTCCACTGCTGACCACTGGCTGTACCCCTAAAAAAGTATTGTTCGGTTGCTGAGCCGTAGATTTTTGACCCATATTAGCGATTTGTTCGCTCAACCGATTTAATTGGGTAAACAGCATATCTACCTGATTGTACAAGTTACCTCTACCCCTGGGCCTATCTCTTGGTGCCCCATTGTACTGATTCCTGGACCATTGCGTTCCCTCAGAATCAGGGCCACTATTTCTATTCTGGCGTGGTTGCCCCTGGGGTTCAGCTTGTTCAGCGTTAGTACTTTGGGGAGCATTATATACCTGGGGTGTCTGGTTACCCTGAGAATATCTTCGCCGTCTATTGTATCTACCCTTGCGCGGATACCAATTATTTGGTGAGTATTCTCTTTGTGAGTAATTATTCACCTGATTATGTCCCCCACTTTGGTTATAGTCTCCCTGCGCCTCAACCTGTGTAGGGGGAGGGGCAGAATTAAACCTCTGTGGAGATGGCCTGTTTTGACTGGCCACCTCTGCATAAGTCCTCTTGTTAGACTCCAAATTGAGGGGGCTAGGTGACACCCTAGTTTCTGCCACAATTTTGGGTTTTGACTCCTTTTTAACCCCCTGCTCACTGGACTGCTGAATAGAGTATAATTTTGTACTCTCTTTGATCAGCCATTCCAATGAGCAGTCCTCATCAAAATCTCTAGCTAAGTTCATTTTGATGGGTGTAGGCAGTGCTTCAAAAAATAAATTTACAAATTCTGAGCCGTCAAATTTGGGATTATCTTCAGCCATACTGTACGCATTTTTCAATACAGAAAGGAATTCGATTGGACTCTGATTCGCACGACACTTTAAACCATATACCGCTATCTTCGCGGCAGTTTTAGTGCGATATTGCCCGAATTCTTTTCTGCATTGTCGTTTTACCCCATTCCAGGAATGAATATTCATATCCTTTAGTGAGGCAAAGAATTTGTGATGCTTACTGTCAAATACCCAAGGTAGAAATTCAATTTTCAATTTCTCACTTGTAACATTCATTATAGCTAACGCATTTTCAAAAGCCTGTAAATGATCAATTACAGATGTTGTTCCCTTATTGGAGAATATAGGTACTGCGCGTTGTACGAAGGTGATTATTTTATGGGAATCATAGACTTTATCAGACTTATTTTGGGACTCTCTGTTAGAGTTTCCCTCCCCCGCATCAGCTGCGCTACAGCTGTCCTCTGGATTTACATCCTGAGGGGATTGTCTATTTGGGAAATCTACTTCTGACCCGTTAGGGGTCATTTGTCTATGTTGTTCTATATATTTTCGTACCTCGTCCCTGACGCGTTCGCTAAAGGAGTTAGCATTATCTGTATTATTCTCATTGCTAATATAGGGGTTTTCATTATGGCGATATGACCTTTTTAAATCGCTTAATTCTCTCTGGCTTTGCGCAAGCTGTTTATTTAAATCTTGTATCTGCGCGATTAAGTCCATATTGTGCTTATCTAAGGTGGCTAGGTTTTGGGCAAATTCATCCATTTTATTTTTGGCTATTTTTAAACCCTCTTCGCGTCTGCGCGAGGAACGAATACTATTTTCTAGCTCCTGTATTTGCAATCGTTTGTCTGTGACACAAAACGACATTTCGTCAATTATGCATATTAAAAGGGGCCAGGATTTTAGTATTAGTTCGTCTCGCTTTTTGGGAGCTTCGCATTGATTAATCATTAATAATTCCTGGAAGAATTCATTCTCTTCATTCCACATATTATTATTAACGGTAATATTTTTAGCCCTAGTTTCAAGCATATCCATAAAATCATTTAATTCACCCGCAATATTAAACTTCCCTTTAAGGTAACTTAAGATATCTTTCTTAAGGACCTGACCTTTAGTAATAGGTATGGTTATGGGACCAATTTCATTGCTATGTGTAGAATTAAATGAGTCACTTCTGGCTACAGACATTATTGTATTGGTTTAGTATTTATTTAACTAAAATGCTAATACAATTTTTGCCAATAAAAAGAGAGAAAAATTTTATATTTCAAAAAAAATATTATTAATTTTGAAATATGAAAAATTAATATTCCGAAATATGAAAAATTAATATTTTTTGATTAACTTTGAAAATATGAAAAATTTATATTTTTGATTAATTTTGAAATATGAAAAATTAATATTTTTATTAATTTTTCAAAATTAATCTTTAATAATATTTCAAGATATTAATGTCAATCTCGAAATATGAAAATTAATATTTCAACTCTTCAAAAAAAAAATTATATCTTCAAAATATTAATATCGAAATATGATTTTTTTTTATTTTTTTTCTCTTTTATAATAATTTCTATTTACTTACAAATATATTATATCAATTATGATGGATATTATTAAATCTCATGCAATGCCTCCAATTATTATGTCAGTATATTTATGAAAATCTTAGTAGTGCTATCCAAATAATATATAAGTTTATGGCAGGGTTACAAACACAATAAAAAAAAATAGAAACCCTAATTAACCATGCATCTACTAGACCATACAATTAATATAAATACCTGAATTCTTTTATTTAGTTAATATCCATGAACATATTGAACTATATTTGCAATAAAAGGAAACTAAATAAAATGTATATGCGTTAAAACCAACTCTTAAGATATGCTATCCTTCTTACAAAACCCAGAACAATATACCTTCACAATTCAGCCTTATTTATTTAACACAATGGGACTAAAAACCTTTAACATCCAAGCAATACAATTCTAAACAGTGTTTATAAAACAATAGGATAATATATATATTCTGCTATTTAACTGCAATTTATCCTAATACAAAATTAACTGACAATATCAGAACTTGCATAGATGAGTTACTTGGTCAATCAGACGCAGATTTAAACAATATATATATAGGCTGTGAAATGCTAACTAAAACACACTGTTTCTTTAAATCTATTAAATACAAATTGACTATGCATATAACTTATCTTATAATAAAACTTTTATATACATCACCCAAATAAACAGCAATCCGGTTCCCAATGTTTTGCAACAGATCCAATTCACCTCAGAAATTCAAAATTGGGGTAAAGCATATGGAGTCCATATGGTAGGTGTGTGCTTTTGATTAATAACTGCCGCAGTTACTCCTTTCTGGATCAAAATACACAACCTTTCTTAGTCTCTATGCTGGGGTTAAATCATCTGATCTTACCCCTCCCCTTTTTGATTATTTATCAGTCATTGGTGAATATTGGAAACGCCCACGGCCTTGTCTTGGATTAGTTCTTTGCAACTGAACATGGATTGGTTTATTTGGTAAATGTGTTGTCAAGGAAATGCATTCTTTGCAACAACCAATCATCTAATGGTTGCAATTCCGCATCATAACACTAGGTGGCAGCAGACGTACAAACAAACAAATACAACAAGAACATCTCTAACATTTTTAAGCAAGTTAAATTTTTTTTTTTTTTTTCATAAAATGGTTATTTAATCAGATTACACTCTCTGCATTAATCATATATAACCCCAATTACAGATGGTTAATATTAGGTTATTTTTTTTTTTATTATTCTGATACCAAATATGTTATATTATTAACATTTTATTATATCAAGGCAATTTAATACTGCTAATTAGTAGCTTAAAATGCATTACAATTTTATCGGTATCCTGGCATTTATATGTGAATAATAGCTTATTTTTAATTCAGTATTGTACTGTATTCCAAGTGAATCCTGTCTATGTAGATCTGAAATAAGAAAATAAATGTTAATAATCACTTCTCTTCAGGTCCATAAACATCTATTCATGTTTTTAAACACACAGAGGCTAAGTAAGATCTTTTGTGTTTTCAAAACATATACATCATTTCTATGTATATCTGAATTTATTTCCTATATAAATATCCCCTGCAGCAATCATCCACCTAATACAATGTGCTTAATTTTAATATATATATATCATGAATCATTCCAAACATACATGGAAAACTGGCATTGTTCCCCTTGCAAAGTGTATTTAATTTTATTTGTGTCACCTTCCCCCATGAGGGGGTTTTGCAGTACTTCTTCAAATAGAGATTCAGTGAGATAGAACTGTTGTATCACACGTGTCAAATTCCAAAGGGGTCCTTGAACACATTCTTTTCTCACCTCACCAAATGTTCTGAAGTTATAAAAATCTGCATATATAGTCAAATGAATAGGGTCACTGAGCTATTTCCTTTAGAAAAGAAATGTTTGTGTGTTTTACACTACAGGGGTCATGCTTCAAAAAGGCTCTACTGATCGTCAATCCTGATAGACGTGTATTAGAAGCTGTGTTCAACAAACTCATGTTCAATTAATCCTGAGGTCTCATCTAACATATACAGTGTATAAAATATACACATATATATACATACATATATATATATATATATATATATATATATATATATATATACACACATGTACACACATGTAACATTCATCATAATATTCATATACTCTGACAGGGGTAAGAGCAAACCCAGGATAAATAGGGACAATATGTATAGAGCAACAATGCATGGGGGCCTAGGTCTACCTGATCTTGTAGCATATCATAACACGGTGAACCTGCAGAGAATTTTGGATTGGCATAGGGCGGGAGATGCGAAAGAGTGGGTTGCCCTAGATTCACATATCCTCAGAGTCCCGATGGTGGGGCCATTGTGCTGGGTACCGAGATCTCTCAGACCACCTCAGTGTGCAGATTTAGTGACACACAAACATGTCTTTGAAACATGGGACACTATCAAACTCCAACAAACCCATATCACTAGGGCTCGTTTCCCCCTTTTTCCAGACTCTATGAATGCCAAGCTGATAGGGGGACTAGACAGTGGACAGCAGAGATTAGCAGAGTGGGGTTACTCTACACCGTTAAAGGAATTTACACAAAATGGAAAATTAATAGACAGAGAAAATTTAACAACAGTGGCAGGCGGAAAGTATTCCAACTGGTTGAAATATTCACAGCTAGCTCATTTTATACATACTTCTCCACACCAAAAAGAATATCTTAGAGACCTAACTCCCTTTGAGAATTTATACTCCAGCACAAATACCCTAAAACACGCTTTATCTATAACACAAAAACTTTCTTAATTTGAGCATGCACTTACACTCCCCTCATACACCTCTAAATGGCACGAAGAGCTAGAGATCACATTGAGTAGTGAGGATTGGTTAAAGATTTTTCATAATACAAAGAGATCCTTGGGATCCCCCCAGCTTCTTGAGCTTAACTTTAAAGTCTTGATGCGGTGGTACTTGACCCCCTCACGTATTGACTCAATCTACCCCGAGGCAAACAATAAATGTTGGAGAGGCTGTCACACCAAAGGGCACTACCTACACATGTGGTGGGAATGTGGGAAAATTAGACCTCTATGACATACAATAGAAACTTTTTACCGACAATTTTTGACAGACAAATTTATCTTGACACCTAGAATAGCTTTGCTTAATGAACTCCCACCATTTCCCTGCCAACTGAGAATTAAACTATTACAGATAGGAGCAATAGGTGCTAAATCACTAATCACACGCCACTGGAAAACACAATATACACCGACACTTATGGACTGGATTGGCAAGGTCTCAGACTTACTGGTCCTCGAAGAATATGGGTACTTTAAGAGGAAAAAATTAAGCCTGTTTGCGGATATTAAATTTATCTGGGAGGAACTGACCGCACGAGAAACTTCTTCCCCTACTAATGCGACATAGAGGCATTCTTCTTTATACCTCTTACCTTCCTTCTTCCCCTCTCCTCTTTTTTCTTTTCAAACTCTTGAGATATCAGGGTCTCCTTGATGCCTGTCTTTGTGGGGAGTGGAGAGCGAGCAGCAACTTGTTCATATTAAGGTACTCTTAAACACAATAGACAATTTTGATTTTGATTTTTATTATTATTATTATTGTTATTGTTTCTGTTGAAGTTATATGTTTCTCAATTTACATATTTATATTTATGTCATCTTTTTATTTACAAACAGGAGGCGGATATGTTTATCTGATTCACTGAATCCTGTATTTATACTCTGAATGTACCAACTTGATGAAAATAAAGCTTGTTTGAAACCTAAAAATAAAATAGCACTCAAACACACTCCTAGGATTATTGAAAGAAAGAAGCACCATACTCCAACAGGTTACAGAGGCATTGTCAGCTTTAACACAGATAGGGATTAAATCCCCTCAGCGATCTCAACATACCTCACATGCTTGAGGTAAAAAAAGGTGAGCATTATTCAATTTTTTTGTGCTACATTATGTACTAGTATTTTCATACTGCACCATAAATTGTTTCCTGTTTATGTTTCCTCCCTTCTATGAGCGCTGAAATCAGGGACCCTCACTTTACACCCCTACAATCTCATTCCATTGATGATAGTGGAATATCCAGATATAGCTGCTACTGAAACACATCAGGAGGAACTTTTTAGGAGCAAAATAAACATTTGCAATACACACACCGTGAGTCAAAATACAAAATACCCATGTATATATATATATATATATATATATATACTGTATATATACGGGGGACTCTGATTCCCCCAGTCTGCCAATATTGCTCTTATTTTAGGGCATTTCAAATTGTGAGTATTCTTCCTCGTGTATGAGAAGTTGTGTGTGGCGGAGTGGAGCAGTGAAATACTATACTATTGGAGCGCCTTCTCTTTTTATTCTTTTGCAGTATCTTGGATTTACTTTTGGAGAAGCTGATCCTTGACGTGATTTTAACCTTTGAATGGAAGCCTGAACTGGCGCCTTTATATATGAGTATAAAACTTTATTTTAATGTATTTATGTTGTGTATGGTGCAACTTTTAATTCAGCCCTAACCCCTTACAAGAGGATTTCAGTCTCGCTACCCTGACAAGTTTAAATTTAGTTTGCACTCGTGCAGTCACGTTTACTCTCAACTTGTAATATGAGTGCAAGTTAGTGCACCACTTGTAATCTAGCCCTCAGTATTAGTATATTTAGTATATAATGTCAGGTAGGTATAGAGAAAAGACACTCTAGAGGAGGTGCGCAGATAATGGAGGAGCCAGGAACAGCAGTCAATAAGAATCAGGCCGCACTCTTGAAAGTTGAGACGATAAGGATATCCTGTGAACACAGAAGATAGAGGCGCCTTATGGGACAGTATTGTGGACCCTTAATCATGCTATGGATTGCTCTGCAGCACAGCTTTAAATAGGCCAGATGGCTTAATTACAAACATATTAACTCCATATTGGCTAAACTTTTTTTGACCATTGATAGAGACTACTACTGCCATCTATTGGGCCAATTCATGAATTACACATGTAGAAAAACAAAAAATTTTTTTAAGTCTAAACAAAAATGTTAAGTACATAGGTAAAGTTAAACACATGAGCAGTGATGCAAAGTTTAATCATGACATCCAAAATTAAAAATGCATATATATATATATATATATATGAAGAAAGATAAAATTTATAAAAACAAATGGAGATCATAATCTCTATTCAGACCTACTGGATGTAGAGTTTTTAGTTGTTGAATCCACCATACCTCTCTCTTTTTGAGTTCAAGTTCCCTATTCCCTCCTCTCCTAAGTTTAGGGATATGATCTATTATTTGGTACCTGAGTTGGCTGACAGTGTGTCCCATTTCAAGAAAATGGGAAGAAACTGGAAGGGTTTTGTCTTGGCATCTAATTGAAGATTTATGCCCATTAATCCTATCTCTAATGGGGCGTGTAGTTTCCCCTACATAGCCCCTCCCACACAGGCATTTTAATAGGTAGACTACAAAGTCTGTGTCACAGGTATAGTACCCATTAATTTCCCGAATTTTTCGGTCATTGGTTTGTGCTATGTGTTTACCTTTTATCATGGCATTACATTGTGCACAATGAAGACAGGGGTATGAGCCCTTTTTGGGGGTAGTAAGATAGGTAATCCTACTGGTGTTTGTACTGCCAATGTCAGCCTTAACTAAGGTATCCCTAATATTTTTAACTCGTCTGTATGAGTGTATAGGGTAGGATTACCTATCTTACTACCCCCAAAAAGGGCTCATACCCCTGTCTTCATTATATATATATATATATATATATATATATATATATATATATATATATAACACACGGTCCTCTTATATCCTACTAGTTAGATAGAACAGTTTAATAATAACAGGACTCTTTCAAGGCCTTAAGAAAATAAAATAAAAATTATGAGTCAAATATTGCTCTTATGGGCGAGGGTATAAGAACACCTTGTAAGGGTATCAAAAATGTACCTTCCCACTCCCAAGATAGACCCTACACAAAATATATATAACGAAAAATAATATATAATAAATAAATTAATAATTTAAAAGTCAATAGGACAAATAAAAGTGCACTGTAATAATGATGAATATGGGTGTTACTACACCCTATTGAAAATCCACAATGTTCCACCGTATAAAGTATCCAAAAAACAATAGTAAGTTCAAATAAGTAATTCCAGTGAAGAGTATTGTGGAGTGATGAATAAATCCCCGTCGGGGTTCCAACTTACATCCTTTGACCTCAATCTAATGAGGTAAGTGCCGCACCATAAGGAGGAACCATGTGCTGGGGTGTTGGATCAGCTCCACTTTGTTTATTCAGAGGATGATGGAATCTTCCGTTATTTACTTGCTTCGGTTCTTTTGGGGAATGGTAGTCTCCTCCTCCGCTCGTGTCACCGGATCTTTTATACTTCACCAATCAGAATCCATGGACCTATTGATTTTCACTTATGAACTATCATATAGAGTTGTCTTTCTGCAATACTTTCATCTTGTGCTTGCTTATTGGTATGTTGTAATTCAATTTTTTCTTCAATAAAGCTCTCCTTTGCTATGAAAAATATCTGTGCTTATCAAACAGTCACTGTGTACCATGTAGAATTGTAAGGGTTATGCATTTTGCAGAATGTAATTGTGGCTCTCTCCTTTGCTATGAAAAATATATGTGCTTATCAAACAGTCACTGTGTACCATGTAGAATTGTAAGGGTTATGAATTTTTCAGAATGTAATTGAGGCTCTCACTAAATAACAAGCATTGTGCAAATCCTCTTTTACTTCTTTCAACTCATCATATATATATGTGTGTGTACATATGTTCTTATGAATTTATATGTGTATGTATTTACAGACATATATACACATATAA
This sequence comes from Bombina bombina, assembly GCF_027579735.1. Lineage (NCBI taxonomy): Eukaryota > Metazoa > Chordata > Amphibia > Anura > Bombinatoridae > Bombina > Bombina bombina. The sequence continues at coordinate 409,098,932 of NC_069499.1, read as the reverse complement.
ACACATAAATACATATGTATACAAACATAGACATACATATACAGGGAGTGCAGAATTATTAGGCAAGTTGTATTTTTGAGGATTAATTTTATTATTGAACAACAACCATGTTCTCAATGAACCCAAAAAACTCATTAATATCAAAGCTGAATATTTTTGGAAGTAGTTTTTAGTTTGTTTTTAGTTTTAGCTATTTTAGGGGGATATCTGTGTGTGCAGGTGACTATTACTGTGCATAATTATTAGGCAACTTAACAAAAAACAAATATATACCCATTTCAATTATTTATTTTTACCAGTGAAACCAATATAACATCTCAACATTCACAAATATACATTTCTGACATTCAAAAACAAAACAAAAACAAATCAGTGACCAATATAGCCACCTTTCTTTGCAAGGACACTCAAAAGCCTGCTATCCATGGATTCTGTCAGTGTTTTGATCTGTTCACCATCAACATTGCGTGCAGCAGCAACCACAGCCTCCCAGACACTGTTCAGAGAGGTGTACTGTTTTCCCTCCTTGTAAATCTCACATTTGATGATGGACCACAGGTTCTCAATGGGGTTCAGATCAGGTGAACAAGGAGGCCATGTCATTAGATTTTCTTCTTTTATACCCTTTCTTGCCAGCCACGCTGTGGAGTACTTGGACGCGTGTGATGGAGCATTGTCCTGCATGAAAATCCTGTTTTTCTTGAAGGATGCAGACTTCTTCCTGTACCACTGCTTGAAGAAGGTGTCTTCCAGAAACTGGCAGTAGGACTGGGAGTTGAGCTTGACTCCATCCTCAACCCGAAAAGGCCCCACAAGCTCATCTTTGATGATACCAGCCCAAACCAGTACTCCACCTCCACCTTGCTGGCGTCTGAGTCGGACTGGAGATCTCTGCCCTTTACCAATCCAGCCACGGGCCCATCCATCTGGCCCATCAAGACTCACTCTCATTTCATCAGTCCATAAAACCTTAGAAAAATCAGTCTTGAGATATTTCTTGGCCCAGTCTTGACGTTTCAGCTTGTGTGTCTTGTTCAGTGGTGGTCGTCTTTCAGCCTTTCTTACCTTGGCCATGTCTCTGAGTATTGCACACCTTGTGCTTTTGGGCACTCCAGTGATGTTGCAGCTCTGAAATATGGCCAAACTGGTGGCAAGTGGCATCTTGGCAGCTGCACGCTTGACTTTTCTCAGTTCATGGGCATTTATTTTGCGCCTTGGTTTTTCCACACGCTTCTTGCGACCCTGTTGACTATTTTGAATGAAACGCTTGATTGTTCGATGATCACGCTTCAGAAGCTTTGCAAGTTTAAGAGTGCTGCATCCCTCTGCAAGATATCTCACTATTTTTGACTTTTCTGAGCCTGTCAAGTCCTTCTTTTGACCCATTTTGCCAAAGGAAAGGAAGTTGCCTAATAATTATGCACACCTGATATAGGGTGTTGATGTCATTAGACCACACCCCTTCATTACAGAGATGCACATCACCTAATATGCTTAATTGGTAGTAGGCTTTCGAGCCTATACAGCTTGGAGTAAGACAACATGCATAAAGAGGATGATGTGGTCAAAATACTCATTTGCCTAATAATTCTGCACTCCCTGTAAGTGCAATGGAGCCCTTTACAGTTAAGTAGATGAAAACATGTAAAAACATATGTATGCAATATTCATATTTAATAAAGTGTTATACTATTTTTACTGTAAATATTTCACATCCCAATGTTCTCTACATAGGGGAATATGTTCTAAGTAGGGTGTTAGATTTTTTTCCACAGTTTTTTCTCTACTGACTTTATATGAGGGAATATGATAACGCGCACGATTGTCTAAAAAAGTACACTTTCAACTTTTAATACAAGCTACCAGATGCACTCAAAAAGCTAACTTCTATGTTAGCACTTGAGCGATATCGTTAAATACTGCTTCACTTGTAATCTGGTCATTAATATGTATGTTACACCCCCAAAAAAAAGATCTCAATTCAGATACAAGTCATCAGTAACTCCTTTTAAAAGCTACAAGCCCCCCCCCCCCCAAAAAAAAAAGATGAAATAAAACCTCACCACAAAAGAAACTCAGATAAAATGCAAGGGATCTAAAAAGGACCTGGTATTTCTGCAGTGGCCCCTTTTAAAAAATGCATGTTTCCAGGGACCTGTAATATATACAGTACCTCTATTTGCTGATATGGACATTTATAAATGACAGTCTATGCGCTGTAATTCCTGATGTCAATCATGTATGAGCATTCATAGACATAATACTTTTGTAATCCTTTAGAAATGTAATTAAAGTGTGTCTACTTTAACCCTTTGAGTGCTAAGCACTTTCCCACCTGGGTTAATGTTTTTTTTATTTTTTTGAACATTTTTTTTAAAACTTACACTGTTGGAAAGGTTAGTTGATTACCTTTCCAATGGTGGGTCTTTGGGATCTGTAGCTGCTTAGATGCCTGAGATACAGGCTTCTAAGCAGCATGCCCCCTGCTCCTATACTTAACATTGTTAAGTATAAATAAAGTTGCGCGGTGACGTCATCACGTTATTGCGTGTGATGTCACCATGCAAAACAGGAAGCCTCGGCGATGCCTGTCACGCTACAGGCACGATCGCCGGAGTAGGAGCGGGTGGGAGCCCCCAGATCTCCCTCAAGGTGGTAGAGTGCTAGTGACGGCTCTGAGCTGTCATTAGCATCAGAGTGGAAAACTGTGTGATGTCTCAGAGACATCATTAGCAATCAAAGGGTTAAAGGGATATGAAACGCAAAATTGTTCTTTTGTTATTTAGACAGAACATACAATTTTTAAACAGTTTCCAATTTGCTTATATTATCAAATTTGCTTCAATTCCATGCTATACTTTGTTTGAAGAGATACCTAGGTAGGAAAAAATGATAATAGAAAGTAAATTTAAAAGCTCTTTAAAAATTGCATGCTCTATGTAAACAAAGTAATTTGTAAAATATGATAGAACATGCATAATTTAATCTTAACTAGAACAAAAATCATTTAGGGTAAAACTTTATCTTGGCTTTAATGTGTAGTTAGAATATTTCCTTATAATATGCTGTCATGTTGAGACCCAATATTGAGTCACAGCCCCTTATTTTAGAGAACCCTGGCATGAAGGAAAAGGAATAGGCAAAATTTGCAAGAATAATTGAAGACTACTTCAATTATTGATGGAAGATTAGAATGGTGAGTAGTGGGGTCAATAGAAGATATAGAACAATATGACTTAAAAGGGAAATACTTTACTTGTATTCATTACACGTTCAGTAAAATGCATTAAGTAATATCAATACAATTATAAAGGAAGCTGTTTTATGTCATATATATATATATATATTGAAATCAAGTAAATGGAGTAAGTTATATCTCATTTGCTTTTATAATATTATAGGCTTCACAAACATAATTTTACCTCCAAAAAGAATCCTCAAAAATTGTGGATCAAGTAAGAATGTAAGTAGATGAATTGAAAGAAAAGGTACACTTTTTTTTTTTTAAATAATACATACAGCGAAATAAAGTGACCAAGCCATAAATTGCTTCTTTTTTACAGCAGGGATATCTGTGCAAGGGTGGGGGCACATTTCCTACAAAATAATAGCTTTACAATTGTTATCTTTGCTTAAAATAAGCAGGGAATAAAAAGAGAGTGCAGTAAAGAAAATTGCTGACCCCGTTACATGGCTAAAAAAAAAAAATCTTTTTACAAAAATTGCTTCTATTTTTTTGCGAGATGACACAAAAAACATCTTTACAAAAACAAAAAAACAAAAAACTACAGACAGGAATCAGCATGTTATCAGGACACACAATTTTCTGCATTGACAAGATGTCCTTAATTTGGATCAGTTGGCTTAGCCAAATTCTGATCTTTTACATATCATACTGGAAAAATATACAGGTAGAATATTAATTTGAATTGCAACCAGCGATATTTACATCTTTATACTAGTGTTAGCAATTTTAGTGACATCTTAGAATAAATGCCTATATAAGAAAATCAGTATAATTAAAATAAAAACCGGCAACTGTAAACTCATTAAAGGGAAATTAAACACTAAATAAATTCTAGACAGAATGATGTATTCAAAGAAAAGATTAGTCTGAGCATAACATGTAGATGTATTTTTTAAAGCTTCATTAGCTACTTAAATATTGACAAAATAAGTTTCAAGTTTGAGGGGCCGAATTATCATTGTGCGAGCGGACATGATCCGATATTGCGGATCATGTCCGCTGCACATTGATAAATGCTGACAGCTTACGCTCTCGGAAGATACCATCAAAACTCACCACAGAGCACTTAAATACCACTCAAATAAGTAAAACGTTATCATTGAACCATCCATTTTAAATATACTGTAAAACATTTAGTTTCCTTAACCCCATTTACAACCGGTCTTGAGAGAATTTTTGTTGGTATGAAAATAAAAATTTGGTTCTTTTTGAATTTCAAGGAAGAATAATTTTCTTATCTTTGGAATAGGAATCCATAAAATTCTTAGGGAAACCATTTTTCAAAGAGATAGGTAGTAAAAAAGAGAGTAAAAAGCAAGAGGGGGGTGGGGAGAGAAGAATAAGAGAGGGATTGAAAGACAACACATGCCTCCAGCTGAACCACTTCAGGCCAGCTACATAACTAAACATTTGACTTCAAACAAGACCGTGGTCATTCCCTTCATACCCTTTATGCTGACTAAATAGCCACATTAGAGTGCTGAGCAGACCAATGCCCTATGTAGCTTCTTTATGCCAGGTATTTTAGCAGTTCCCCAAAATGGCCATTTTATACCATTCAAACAGAAAATCCCTGACCAGAACAATGATTAACCGCTTACAAGCCAATAGCACAGAGATCATTAAACTCACATATGCACATACAAGGAGCAGTGATTTATTCCTTTTGTGCCAGTAACACTACTCAGTAATTTAGTTCTTTGTAAACCAGGAATGCAGAGGGGTATGACCACCAGTTCAGCTGTTTATCTTGGACTTCTACTTACAATTGTTTGGACCATATATTTGTTTATTGACTGACCTTCCATAGTTGATTGCATTACAGTAGGCAGTAGTAATCATCTGTTCTTCATTCTCCTTCCTCAGACTTGTACCTTCACACACTTTTTTTTAACAAACATGGTGACAGCTTATTTAAGATGGCTTCTTCTAGAAAGCAGTAGCTCACAGTCAGCATGATCATATCTGAACAGTGCCATCTCTATGCTTTGTGGTCATTTACAAAAAAACTTCTAAAAAAGTTATTAATGTTTAAATATTGTCAGGGGGATTTAGGTATCTGTCAACTATCACTTCTATCACCAGTGTCTCACTGTTATATTTCACCCTAAAGTTACATCTTGCTTTACACATTACTTCAACTTTTATGTGATATGGATATTGCTAATCTATGATCACCCTCTCAGGAAAATAAAGGAATCTTAATAACTACTGAGATACACAAAAAATAACACATACTAATTTAATACTGTATTTTCAGATCATTAATATTTAATGTTTGCTAGAAAATGAACACCTTTAAAAACTTTTCCCTGTCATAAAACAAATTGGTTTCTAAAAGTTTGCATTCCATTTACATTTGGAAAACAACAAAATGGAATGAGCTGACATTTCCTACAATAAATATTAGTCAGAGACCTCATTCAATTCACCTTTAGATACATCTTTAAATTGTTAGTTGTAGAATTTGCACTTGACTTTTGGATACATAAAATGATCCTGCTTCTGAGAACTAATTATGAAATCTGGCCCTTTGTGACAGAGCTAATTCTGTTCAGGTTGACTGCATGTTCAAGTTTCACTCTAGATGCCCATCTGATGTATACTGTGACCAAGTATTCAGGTGGTTTAAGATAATTACCTATCTGAACACTTCCCTTATGATACATTTTCCAATAATGGAATCTAAGCTTTTATTCAGTTCTTGCCAAATTGCTCACATAAAATATACTGGTTTTGAAATACAAGTTAGACTTTTAAAATGTATCTTTTTTATTGAATAAGAATTTTATTCATTTAGTCTATTTTCTACTATGTTAGTAAACAGTGTTTAAAGGGACAGTCTAGGCCAAAATAAACTTTAATGATTCAGATAGAGCATGTAATTTTAAACAATTTTCCCATTTACTTTTATTACCAATTTTGCTTTGTTCTCTTGGTATTCTTAGTTGAAAGCTTAACCTAGGAGGTTCATATGCTAATTTCTTAGACCTTGAAGCCCACCTCTTTCAGATTGCATTTTAACAGTTTTTCACCACTAGAGGGTGTTAGTTCATGTATTTCATATAGATAACACTGTGCTCATGCACGAGAAGTTATCTGGGAGCAGGCACTGATTGGCTAGACTGCAAGTCTGTCAAAAGAACTGAAAAAAGGGACAGTTTGCAGTGGCTTAGATACAAGATAATCACAGAGGTTAAAAGTATATTATTATAACTGTGTTGGTTATGCAAAACTGGGAAATGGGTAATAAAGGGATTATCTATCTTTTAAAACAATAAAAATTCTGGTGTAGACTGTCCCTTTAAATCAGGAGGGGAAACAATTATCCAGAAGTAATTGATTATGAGATTAAGAAAGTTGAAATAATCTTTTTTTTTGAAGAAGAAGAAAATACATTCTGCCAGACAAATGTTTTCCCCCCATTGCCCTATTAATAAATAAATGCATTGGAATTTGCTGTGCAAAAGCATCATGGTGTTTGGCTCTGTATTATATGGCTTTATATTCCATTAGAAAACATGGCATTTGAAGTAGTAAAACCACCCATATTGGGCCAGGTTACAAGTGAAGCACTAAATATCTCTTTCGCAAAAGAGATATTAGCGCTCTACTGAGTAATACCAGCACTAAGTCTCAGGCTTAGCACCCATAGTGAGGGGAATGTCTGGGGAGTGTGAATCATGCGCATTTCATGCGGGATGCATTACCCTCTTTTAAAGTCAAAGACATTAACTCTGTCAGTGTATAGCAAATATGTTTCACATGCATATTCATATATGTCTATACTTCTATTATTTACAACCATATAAGAAATAACTATTATATTGGCACTCAATCAACACCTATTAAAAACTTGTATTATTAGTATTACTATATACTACACTGAATATTATTACACCTGTCTTCTCATTCAGTTTGCATTACCTACAAAACTGTTTCAGATTGTTATTCATTTAAGTAATTGTTTTTCTTGAATGCAACTGGGTGAGGAAAAAGAACCTAACTAAGGCTTGGAAAAATTGCTCAGCTGTTGTATTTATTTATATAAAGGTGTCTGGTTACTGTGGTAAGGTTATTGCATCTAACTTGGTAATATATGTATAAAAATTAAGTGCAGTATTTATTGATTATTTTGAAGATGCAAACTATGTAAATATTGCTCAAACTGATTACTCTATATCAGTCACCTGTATATAATTTTACATCACTGGTCTCATTTATTCCTTTTGGTGAGACAGTTTTTAAAATAAATATCCAATAGGCCTCCTTTTTATTCAGGTCTGCTAATCTATCACCCCCTTTAAAGTTTTGGGTACCTAATTATTTATTTGGAACTTAAAGTCTCTTTGGTTTTCTGGGTGTTATGACATGTTTAGCCACCAGGGTTTTTGGGGCTTCTGCATCTAATGATAAGAGATGCTCTCTGACCCTATTTTTGCAATATCTGGTCGTACATCCAGTATATTGGTATGCATAAAAATTACATGTTAATATGTATACTACATACACAGAAACATATGTCATCACACCCAGAAGACCACATATATTGTTTTCAATACAGGTACTGTCTTTATTAACTTTTTTTTATACAACAGCAAACTCAGACAAAACTTTTTAATGTATATTTTTTTCTTTCAAAAAGGTCAGGATTGTCACACACAAATGAAGCTTGTGGACTTATTGGCTGACACAGGAATCAATCAACTGACAGCGACGCACCCAAATTCTTTGAGCAACATAGGGACCCTTGTTCTAATTACAATTCAAATATATTCTTATTATGGGTAATTATTAAACAGTCAAAAATATTGCAGTATGGACAGATGATGCATGTAGTATCATCTTAAACAATAGATCTTTAGAATGTAAAGCTTCTCTAGTGGTTTGCCTGTCTTCAATGGTAGTAAAGTAATTTCTAAGGATTAGACATAAAGGTGCAAAGAGAAAATGCTCTAAAATGTTAAAACATTTTATTATGGCTCTGTTGCTTCTATATAACTAAGGGCTCCATTTATCAAGCGTCATGTGGGCCTGAAATCACAAGTAAATTAGCTTCGGTTTTAAGACCAAATTAGTCTACAAACCTCTCAGCTAGAGATGTGCAGCCAAGTTATTTTCATTCCAAATACTCAAGGAAGTTTGTTTCCCCCGAATATCCGGTAGCTGCACTATTTGGTATTTGTTTTGTCTAAAACAAAACAAATACTGAATTTGAGTTAAACATTTACATTTGTTTTTATTAAAACCTTTACATTTACATTTGTTTTCATGACCCTGGGGATAGTCTCCCTGAGGGTGATAGGGAAAACTAGATGTGGACTCCTTGCATAATGTGCTTAGAGGGATATGGCTACACCTCACTAACAAGGCCCATTGAAGGCTAAAACGGTCGTCTGGGGTTGCAGTTCTCCTTGTTCAGAGGAGAATTGCCTTGTATTTTGGGGCTGGACTGACCATGTTGGCGGGATCAGACTGATATACTACAGGAAAGTTTTCCTCAGTCAAAGTCACACCTGGGCAGAAAGCAGCTAGTAGCTACTCCCAGGTGGCAACCGTGCCGTAGAACAAGCTATTGAGCTGCTGTTTGCTGCTGGCAGACTGCTTCTCTTTCTGTTTTGCATAAGTGGTGATTGGTGGGTATGCACATATGCTTCTCATCATTGGATCAATGGTTGTGATCAGCCACAACCCAGTAGTGCATTGCTGCTCTAAAGCTAACTTTAACTTACTATGCAGGGTTGAAACACTTGGTGGCTGATCACAATCTATAGTTTGATAAATAATAGCATTTTAGTGGCTGCCATTAAGCTGCTTGGATGTTGAGTTAGTCACAGACATTGTCACTGTTTTTACAATATTTTCATTATTTCATTATTATTTCAGTGAAAAACATATTCCAGTCCTGCTTTTCTGCTTGAGCATTAACTGTGCTGGAAGTAAGCTTTTCGCTCATATTACAAGTTCAAAGTAAATGGTTTTCACTCACACACTAACCCAACATGCGTAAAAAGTCAAACTTAGAATATTGCACTTGCGATAAATTATTCCCCCATAGAAAACAATAGAGCAAAAAAAGTAGAAAAAAGCACCCTACTTGCTCGCAAACGCGATTGTATATTCTCAAGTGCGCTAACCCGACATCAAAATATGAATATTTCCCATTACAATGTTCTTCACATACAAGAATATGTTCTATTTATTCATAAATACATTGCTTTCATGTTTTATTTTTTGGTACAATATATACCTACATAGATAGATAGATAGATAGATAGATAGATAGATAGATAGATAGATAGATAAATGATAGACAGATGATTATATATTGGTATAAATATATACAGCTATATATAGGAATATCTATTGAATGAGAAGAAATGTTTTCATATGCTTGATTGCAAAGGGCTTAAATGCACTTTAATATATATATCTATATATGTGTACACATGTATTTATGTGTTTATAGGTTTATATATGTCTGTAAATACATATATACACATATAAATACATATGTACACATATATAGACACACACACACACATATATATATATATATATATATATATATATAGTCATGGCCAAAAATATTGGCACCCCTGCATTTCTGTCAGATAATGCACTACTTCATCCAGAAAAATTTTGCAATTACAAATGTTGTTTAGGCATTCTCATATTTATTTCTTTTGTTTGTATTGATATGACACAAAAAAGGTGGAGAAAAAAAAGCCAAATCTGATACATTCCACCCAAAACTTCAAAAATCAACTGGACAAAATTATTGGCACCTTCTCAAAATTGTAAGAAATAATTAAATTCAAAGTTTGTGATGCTCCTGTAATTTGTAATTAAACTTACTGTTATTAATTGGTGCTGACAATATAGAAATCACACCGGCAACCAGTTAAAATTGTGAAAGATTTACTCAACCTTTCTGTTGTCTGTCTCTGTGTGCCACACTGAGCATGGAGAAGAGAAAGAGCAGCAAAGAATTGTTTGAGGATTTGAGAACAAAAATTGTGGAAAAGCATGGACAATCTCAAGGTTACAAGTCCATCTCCAGAGACCTTAATGTTCCTGTGTTCACTGAGCACAACATTTTCAAGACATTTACAGCCCATGGCACTGTAGCTAATCTCCCTGGACGTGGACAAAAGAGAAAAATTGATAAAAGATTGCAACGAAGGGTTGTTCGTATGGTGATTAAATAACCTCAATCAACTTCCAGACAAATTCAAGCTGACCTTTAGATACAGGGTACAAATGTGTCAGCTTGCACTATACGTCGCCATCTGAATGAAAAGGGATGCTATGGTAAGAGACCCAGGAGGACCCCACTGCTAACACAGAAACATAAAAGAGCCAGATTGGAGTTTGCCAAAACTTATCTGAGGAAGCCAAAATCTTTTAAGGAGAATGTGCTGTGGACTGACAATTTTTTTTTTAAAGCCCATCATTCTACTTTTTTCAGAAAAAAGAAATGAAGCTTTTAAAGAAAAGAATACAGTCCCTACATCAAACATGGTGGAGGTTCACTGATGTTTTGGGGTTGCTTTGCTGCTTCAGGCACTGGATGTCTTGACTGTGTGCATGGCATTATGAAATTTTAAGACTACCAAAGAATTCTGTGGTGCAATGTAGGGCCCAGTGTCAGAAAGTTGGGTCTCTGTCAGAGGTTATGGGTCTTACAGCAGGACAATGACCCAAAGCACACGTCAATAAGCACCCAGAAATGGTTTAAGACAAAGTGCTGAAGAGTACTGAATGGGCCTACAATGAGTCCAGATCTCAACCCCATAGAGCACCTGTGGAGAGATCTCCAAACAGCAGTTGGGAAAAGGAACCCTTCCAATCTGAGAGACCTGGAGCAGTTGGCAATAGAAGAGAGGTCCAAAACTCCAGTAGAGAGGTGTAAGAAGCTCATTGACGGTTACAGGAAGGGATTTATTTCAGTTATTTTTTCCAAGGGGTGTGCTACTAAATATTAAATTGTGGGCACCAATAATTTTGTCCAGATTCAGCTTTTTTTCTCCATTTTTTTGTGTCATACCAATACAAAAAAAATTAATAAACATGAGAATGCCTAAACATTTGTAATTGCAAACATTTTCTGGGCGAAATGGTGCATTGACAGAAATGCAGGGGTGCCAATATTTTTGGCCATGACTGTATATCTTTATATATATATATATATATATATATATACAGTATATATATATATATATATATATATATATATATATACTATATATATATATATATATATATATATATATATAGACACACACATTTACATCTTTAGAGCTTTAGTTGTATTTATCTCTCTCTATATATATATATATATATATGATTTTGTATATATATCTATACACACACATACACATATATTTAGACCTTTTAACCTTTATAAAAATAAAAATATACTTGTATTAAATATTTTTTTATCAGAAAGTGTATATATGAGTGTAATACTTGATTTTAATCTATTTATGTTGTACCTGGTGCAACATTTTTTAACCTTTACACTTCTAGTTCTTCAAGAAGTCCAATCCATTGAGCGAAAAAAAAATTGTTTGTGCTCAAACGTACATGTTTACTTTCAACTTGTGATATGTGTGTAAGTTAGCGGGGCTGCGATATTGCTTTTCACAACCGAAGCTAGCTTGCGCCACTAGCCCATAGACAGGTGTGTGCCTTTCTAAATCATGTCCAATCAAATAAATTTGCCACAGGAGGTCTCCAATTAAAGTATAAAAACATCTCAAAGGTGATCCAGGGCAATGAGATGCACCTGAGCTAAATATCAAGTGTCATAGCAAAGTATCTGGATAGTTATGTCACTGGGATATTTCAGCTTTTTCTTTTTAATAAATTTGCAACGCTATCAAAAATCTAGTTTTTGCTCATTATGAAGTATGGAGTGTAGAGTTAGGTGAAAAAAGTTCATTTAAACCATTTTAGCATAAGGCTGCAACATAACAATATGTGAAAAAATAAAAGGTCTGAATATGTTCTGAATGCTCTGTATCTATATGGTTTTGTAGCATAACAGGTTCCTTGTACACATGCCAATTATTAGCATCACTACTTACTATTTAAAGGAACCAATCATCATACAGGCCCTTTGATCAATGATTTAATTGCTAAATACACAAAATTACCATTTTGTTTGTAGTTATTCAACACATCTGCTTTTTGAATTAAGAAATTGTCAGATTAATAGTGCAGCTAACAACTGGCCATTCTACATTTTTTCTAACTTTGTTTATTGTAAAAATTGTGTTTTTTGAAATTTGGTGAGGTTTAGAAACAAGATTAACAGTATGGGCTATTAATATCTTGCAACACTGTAAATTCTCACTGTACAGACTGGTATTCTGTAATCCCATTTTGTACAGTGAGAGTGTAAAAAGCTTTGAAAGAATAAAGTGCCTCAGTTTCAATGGCAAAATTTGAGCCTTTTTACAAAACATGTTTTACATTGTGAGAAAAGTTAAAATAACCCACTGGAAAAAATGTCTGACAATTTTTAAGCAAGATAGTAATATTTTGTCCTGTTAACCTTGTTTATAGACCAAAACTTCACCAAATTAACCCCTTCGCTACCAGTAATTTCAGTAGAACTTGCCCAAATTACCGTAGAATTTTTAGCATTTTCACTATCACTCCGTTTAAACAGAAATAGAGCCTTGTTTTTCTTTTATTTATCCGTCAAAACTATATCTTTTTTTAAGGACCAAAACAAACCAAATAAGGGGGCGTCCAAGTGGTAATATTGAAATAAATATTTAAACAGATATAACAGATCTTATCTCAATGAGGAATACAAACAATAACTCTGTTACCGAACAGTTATGCAATAATAGTCCCAAAAGAATCATCTGCACTATTCAAAGGGCCTTGATGTATATCAAGGTATAGGTGGCTGCTCTCCTCTTTACAGACAAATCCAAACCAAACTATGAAGTGAAACACAAAATAGAGGGGCGCCTCATTTGCAGATCAACCAAAAGTGAGCATGAAATGATGCAACCAAAATTCAAAAATGGGTACTCACATTTGGCAATAGCACACCAATCTGCTGGTAGTGATGTGCTGATATCTCAGGGTGTATCAGCTAACCCTCTCTCCAGGTGCTACTCAGCTAGTTGAATCACAAGAAAGATCCAAGGATATGAAGCTCAACTCTGTGTAGCATCCAAATGGGAAAAACAAAGGTGCTAGAACTGTGCTTAAGTTTAAAAATGTGTTTATTTAAAAACAACACATTAAAAACAAAAGCAGTGAGTTAAAATAGGGGTGTCCAAGATTTACCCCCTATCTGCAACGCGTTTCTCGGAAACTGACGTCTCATCAGGCATCTAGTACCTTGCATGGTTCAATGCTATTTAAACTTATTGAAAACCAATGAGCCAACAAACTAACAGATCTCTCCGCCCATTATGGGCGTGTATGACACACGTGTAAGTGGTAATACAATTATCAAATAAAGTTAGTTTGTTCATGTTTTCCCAAAAAGAACCCTACATATTAAATATATAAATATATATATATATATATATATATATATATATATATATATATATATATACATACACACACACAGATAATTTGTTCATGTTTTCACAAAAAATAAATAATATGTTTTTTGTTAGACATAAATGGTGTCATACATATTAATAAAATATATATATATAAACATGACTCCCTTTGTATCTTCAATACATATCATATGATTTAAAAAAAAAAAAAATTGTTAAACATAAATGGTGTCATACATATTAATAAAATATATATACAAACATGACTCCCTTTATATCTTCATTATCAGTTAATGAGCAAATACAGTCTTTATCTCCCAGATCGATCTTAAACAGGCAGCCTATTATTATGTTGTTTGCGCAAAAAAAGCAACAAGTAATTTTGTTTGTGAAGATATAATCACACATATTAACACATAAACAGTGATTCTCACCATCCTGTTTATAAACGTGGCAGTGTGTTACCTGTGATTGTAATCGCAAGCTCCTTATTCTTAACTATTGTTTGTAATTGTCTGCAAATAATTTATGATCAATAGTTCCTTATTTCTTATTGAAGGGATTGAAGGTAGATGTGCACCGGAATTTAGTTAAACTGCTTTACTACAATTACAATGTGTGGATATGCTGCTACTTCCTAGATTAAACAAACAATGAACAAACATTGGCCTATAATCTGGAAAAGAATCCCAAACTAGTCTTTAGGAGAGCACCAACTCTCAAGCAAAGTTAGCTCTTAGCAAGGTAGTGGTGTCCAAAAAGAAAAACTTACATAGTTCAAATCAAAGTAAGACAGTGCCAGGTAACAAGGGCCAAATATGATCATATAAATGCAATAAAACTTCTCAAATGTGCAATTATATTTCACATGGCGTTAAAAACATCATATGTCAAACCACAGGGGAAATTATTGATATCAAAACACACATTAACTTTGGTACAGACTTTGTCATCTATGTTTAAAACTGCAAGTGGGGCCTGCAATACTTACTGCCTGTAAACAATCCGCTCACATCCATGTAATCCGCAGTCCTATTTACTACATAACACCTCTGAAATAACGGTTTATTCACCTTTGATAACAGAGCCAAAACCACAAGGAGGACCAAGGATCTGATCAGCGAGAAAGTGGAGCACAGCTTTTCTTTCTAACAGTGGATCCCCAACACCGCACACCAAAGTGCAGAAGAAAAAAGTTTTTTACAGCTGCAGTTCAAACATCTTGAAAAAGATCAATTACATCTGAACACGCTAAACATCCAGCGTGCACAGTCACAGCCTATCCTAAGAGAGGTGTGACCCCTAACCACCAATCAGGAACGGAGGCTTGTTTGTTATCTCACGTTAAGCCGCAAAGGAACAAAACTGAGAAGGAAGCTCACAGAACATCGGCACTTACACGATTCCCAACAGACATTTGTAAGGTACCTTACAGCTTGCTTTAATCCCAAGGTGGCATTTTTTGTTTATCAAGTTATATTCAGAGACCATATACTGTCAAGTCACTCGACTTACTGAAATAAGTTCATAGGGAGACGTACCTTGTTTTATTTGCTTTTATTTGTTTTATTTGCCATATACCTTTTAGTTAATCCTAAAGTTTTATTGTTGACAGTAAATTTAGTTTAATAAAATAGTTTTAACACATATATCTTTCTTTATTTTTTGGATATAGTTATATCCATTTCTAATCACTGTTAATTGGATCGTCACTAGCTTCACTTACACTTATTTACTCCTCATAATCTATTCACGAACACTATCCACATCATCTGTAATTACAGATTTAGTAATATTATTCTTTACAAAACATTAAGAAAATTTTATACCAGTCAACACATAGGACTTAAATCCTAAATATCCATTGTCTGAGACACTTAGATACTATTGTTTTTACACCTGATACAAATCAGAATCACTTATAATATTTCACTTAGATAAGTTACACATATAATGGTAGCATAAATCCTAGCTTAATTTATAAGCGCCAGTGGAAATCTAAACTCTTACAATTGTTCTCAACCTAAACTACTGAGGAGGAGTAGTTTCCCCCATCCACCAGGCATACAGGATTTTTTAGTAATCGCCAACCCTCTATTCACTATATCCCTGCAATACTTAGGCCATACCTGCAGAAAGATTTGCACCAAATGGAGCGAACACTCTAGAAACATGAAAAGCTGTTGTAGGAAACATGGTGTTTTCAGACACAGTACCATACAACATAATGGCAACAAAAACTGTTTCAAGATTACACCATTAGAAAGTATCCCTAGCTCTGTGGCATATAACAGATACCAGAGGGAAACATTCTGGATCTATTGTTTCCAGTCACTGTTTCCCTCTGGCTTAAATGAAGTGATTGATCTGGCAACAATCAGCCAATAGGATTGAGCTCGCATTCTATTGGCTGATTGGAACAATAGAATGCAAGCTCAATCCTATTGGCTGATTGGATCAGCCAATAGGATTGAAGTTCAATCCTATTGGCTGATTGCATCAGCCAATAGGATTTTTTAATCCTTAATTACGATTGGCTGATATAATTCTATCAGCCAATCGGAATCTAAGGGACGCCATCTTGGATGACGTCACTTAAAGGAACCTTCATTCGTCGGGTAGTCATCGGAAGAAGAGGATGCTCCACGTTGGATGTCTTGAAGATGGACCCGCTCCGTGCCAGATGGACGAAGATAGAAGATGCCGTCTGGATGAAGACTTCTGCCCGTCTGGAGGACCACTTCTCCCGGCTTGAATGAAGACTTCTCCCGGCTTTGTTGAGGACTTCTTGCCGCTTCGCTGAGGACTTCTCCCGGCTTCGTTGGATGGATGTCGGCTCTTCAAAACTGTAAGTGGATCTTCAGGGGTTAGTGTTAGGTTTTTTAAAGGTTTATTGGGTGGGTTTTATTTTTAGGTTAGGGTTTTGGGCTGCAATCGAGCTAAATGCCCTTTTAAGGGCAATGCCCATCCAAATGTCCTTTTCAGGGCAATGGGGAGCTTAGGTTTTTTTAGTTAGGGTTTTATTTGGGGGGTTGGTTGTGTGGATGGTGGGGTTTACTGTTTGGGGGCTTGCTTGTATTTTTTTTTACAGGTAAAAGAGTTTATTTCTTTGGGGCAATGCCCCACAAAAGGCCCTTTTAAGGGCTATTGGAAGTTTTGTTTAGGCTAGGGTTTTTTTTTTATTTTGGTGGGCCTTTTTTATTTTGATAGGGCTATTAGATTAGGTGTAATTAGTTTAAATATCTTGTAATTTTTTTATTTTGTGTAATTTAGTGTTTGTTTGTTTTTTGTAATTTAGGTAATTGTGTTTAATTTAGGTAATTTATTTAATTGTAGTGTAAGGTTAGATGTTAGTGTAACTCAGGTTAGGTTTTATTTTACAGGTAAATTTGTATTTATTTTAACTAGGTAGCTAGTAAATAGTTAATAGCTATTGACTAACTTGTCTACCTAGTTAAAATAAATACAAACTTAGCTGTAAAATAAAAATAGAACCTAAGATAGATACAATATAACTATTAGTTATAGTGTAGCTATCTTAGGGTTTATTTTGTAGGTATTAAGTTTTATATAGGAATTATTTAGGTATTAATTGTAATTTTTATTTAGATTTATTTTAATTATATTAAAGTTAGGGGTGTTAGGGTTAGACTTTAGGGGTTAATAACGTTAATATAGTGGTGGCGATGTAAGGGACAGCAGATTAGGGGTTAATAACAGTAATGTAGGTTGCAGCGATGTTAGGGACAGCAGATAAGGGGTTAATAATATTTAACTAGTGTTTACGATGCAGGAGTGCGGCGGTTTAGGGGTTAATATGTTTATTATAGTGGCGGCGATGTCCGGAGCGGCAGATTAGGGGTAAATAATTTTATTTTAGTGTTTGAGATGCGGAAGGGCCTCGGTTTAGGGGTTAACAGGTAGTTTATGGGTGTTAGTGTACTTTTTAGCACTTTAGTTATGAGTTTTATGTTACGGCATTGTAGCATAAAACCCATAACTACTGACTCAGTTTACGGTATGGATCTTGACGGTATAGGCTGTACCGCTCACTTTTTGGCCTCCCAGGCAAACTCGTAATACCGGCGCAAAGGAGGTCCCATTGAAAAAAAGACTTTTGGAAAGATGCGGTAGTTACGTTGCATTACGGCCAAAAAAGTGTGCAGTGCAGCTAAACCTGCAAGACTCGTAATATAGGGGTAGTGAAAAAGAGCCATAAAAATGCTTTTTCACTCATACCGCAAAACTCGTAATCTAGCCGATAGGTGCTTACACAATGATTGTTTACACACAGCACCTTTTATGTAAAAATGTTATATGGCAGTTATTTGTATACGGATGGTACAAGAAACATCAGAGAATTTTATTTTAATTCTGTTTTGCATTCCGGTGCATATCTAGCTTCAATCCCTTCAATAAGAAATAAGGAACTATTGATCATAAAATTATTTGCAGACAATTACAAACAATAGTTAAAAATAAGGAGCTTGCGATTACAATCACAGGTAACACACTCACACGTTTATAAACAATAAGGGGAGAGTCACTGTTTATGTGTTAATATGTGGGATTATATCTTCACAAACAAAATTACTTTTTTTTTTGCACAAACAACATAATAATAGGCAGCCTGTTTAAGATCGATCTGGGAGATAAAGACTGCATTTGCTCATTAACTGATATTGAAGATACAATCGCCTAGATTATGAGTTTGACGTTAGCCTTAAAAAGCAGCGTTGAGAAGCCCCAACACTGTTTTTTAACGCCCGCTGGTATTACGCGTCTGACAGGTACAGGTGTACCGCTCACTTTTCTTCCGCGACTCGAGGCTACCGCAAATCCCCTTACGTCAATTGCGTATCCTATCTTTTTAATGGGATTTGTCTAACGCTGGTATTACGAGTCTTGGAAGAAGTCAGCGGTAGACCCTCTCCTGGCAAGACTTCTACCGCAATTAAAAGTCAGTAGTTAAGAGTTTTATGGGCTAACGCCGGAACATAAAACTCTTAACTAAAGTGCTAAAGAGTACACTAACACCCATAAACTACCTATTAACCCCTAAACCGAGCCTCCCCCACATCACAAACACTATAATAAAATTATTTAACCCTTAATCTGCCGACCGGACATCGCTGCCACTTTAATAAATGTATTAACCCCTAAACTGCCGCACTCCCGCCGCGCAAACACTAGTTAAATTTTATTAACCCCTAATCTGTCTGCCCTAACATCGCCGACACCTACTTACATTTATTAACCCCTAATCTGCCACCCCCAACATCGCCGCTACTATATTAAAGGTATTAACCCCTAAACCTAAGTCTAAACCTAACCCTAACACCCCCTAACTTAAATATAATTTAAATTAAACAAAATAAATTTAACATAATTAAATATATTAATCCTATTTAAAATTAAATACTTACCGATAAAATAAACCCTAAGCTATCTACAATATATCTAATAGTTACATTGTAGCTAGTTTAGGATTTATATTTATTTCACAGGCAACTTTGTATTTATTTTAACTAGGTACAATAGTTATTAAATAATTATTAACTATTTAATAACTACCTAGCTATAATAAGTACAAAATTACCTGTAAAATAAATCCTAACCTAAGTTACAATTACACCTAACACTACACTATCATTAAACTAATTACCTAAACTACCTGCAATTAATTACAATTAAATTCAATAAACTAAATTACGGGGAAAAAAACACTAAATGACAGAAAAAAAAATTACAAGAAGTTTAAACTAATTACACCTAATCTAAACCCCCTAATAAAATAAAAAAGCCCCCCAAAATAATAAAATGCCCTACCCTATACTAAATTACAAATAGCCCTTAAAAGGGCCTTTTGCGGGGCATTGCCCCAAAGTAATCAGCTCTTTTACCTGTAAAAAAAAATTACAATATCCCCCCAACAACCCACCACCCACACACCCCTACTCTAAAACCCACCCAATCCCCCCTTAAAAAAACCTAACACTACCCCATTGAAGATCACCCTACCTTGAGCCTTCTTTACCCAGCTGGGCACAAGTGGTCATCCGATCCGGGCAGAAGTCTTCATCCAATGGGGCAGAAGAGGACATACAGACCGGCAGAAGTCTTCATCCTATCTGGGCAGAAGAGTACATCCGGACCGGCAGAAGGCTTCATCCAAGCGGCATCTTCTATCTTCTTCCATCCGACGAGGAGCGACTCCGTCTTGAAGACATCCGGCGCGGAGCATCCTTCCAGCACGACGACTACTCAAAGAATGACGGTTCCTTTAAATGTCGTCATCCAAGATGGCGTCCCTCGAATTCCGATTGGCTGATAGGATTCTATCAGCCGTTCGGAATTAAGGTAGGAAAAATCCGATTGGTTAATTTAATCAGCCAATCGGATTGAAGTTCAATCCGATTGGCTGATTGGATCAGCCAATAGAATGCGAGGTCAATTCTATTGGCTGATCCAATCAGCCAATCGGATTGAACTTCAATCCGATGGCTGACTAAATAAACCAATCGGATTTTTCCTACCTTAATTCCGATTGGCTGATAGAATCCTATCAGCCAGTCGGAATTCGAGGGATGCCATCTTGGATGACGACATTTAAAGGAACTGTCATTCGTCGTTAGTCCATTGTGCTGGAAGCATGCTCCTTGCCGGATGTCTTCAAGATGGAGTCGCTCCTCGTCTGATGGAAGAAGATAGAAGATGCCGCTTGGATGAAGCCTTCTGCCGATCTGGATGTCCTCTTCTGCCCCATCGGATGACGACTACTGCCCGGATTGGATGACCACTTTTGCCCAGCTGGGTGAAGATGGCTCAAGGATGAAGACTTCTGCCGGTCTGGATGTCCTCTTCTGCCCCATCGGATGACGACTACTGCCCGGATTGGATGACCACTTTTGCCCAGCTGGGTGAAGATGGCTCAAGGTAGGGTGATCTTCAAGGGGGTAGGTTTAGGTTTTATTAAGGGGGATTGGGTGGGTTTTAGAGTAGGGGTGTGTGGGTGGTGGGTTATAATGTTGGGGGGGTTGTACTTTTTTTTACAGGTAAAAGAGCTGATTACTTTGGGGCAATGCCCCGCAAAAGGCCCTTTTAAGGCTATTTTTATTTAGTATAGGGTAGGGAAATTTAATTATTTTGGGGGGCTTTTTTATTTTATTAGGGGGATTAGGTGTAATTAATTTAAAATTCTTGTAATTCTTTTTTTATTTTCTGTAATTTAGTGTTTGTTTTTTTCGTAATTTAGTTTATTGAATTTAATTCTAATTAATTGTTATAGGTAGTTTAGGTAATTAGTTTAATGATAGTGTAGTGTTAGGTGTAATTGTAACTTAGGTTAGGATTTATTTTACAGGTAATATTGTACTTATTTTAGCTAGGTAGTTATTAAATAGTTAATAACTATTTAATAACTATTGTACCTAGTTAAAATAAATACAAAGTTGCCTGTAAAATAAAAATAAATCATAAGCTAGATACAAATGTAACTATTAGTTATATTGTAGCTATCTTATGGTTTATTTTATAAGTAAGTATTTAGTTTTAAAATAGGAATAATTTATTTAATTGTAGTTATTTTATTTAGATTAATTTAAATTATATTTAAATTAGGGGGGTGTTAGGGTTAGGGTTAGACTTAGGTTTAGGGGTTAATAACTTTATTATAGTGGCGGCGACGTTGGCGGTGGCAGATTAGGGGTTAATTAATTTAATATAGTTGCAGCAACATTGGGGGGGGGCAGATTAGGGGTTAATAACTATAATGTAGGTGTCGGCGATGTTGGGGGCAGCAGATTAAGGGTTTATAAGTATAATGTAGGTGGCGGCGGTGTCCGGAGCAGCAGATTAGGGGTTAATAGTATAATGCAGGTGGCGACGATGTCGGGGGCGGCAAATTAGGGGTTAATAAGTGTAATATTAGGGGTGTTTAGACTCGGGGTTCATGTTAGGGTGTTAGGTGTAGACATATTTTTTATTTTCCCATAGGAAACAATGGGGCTGCGTTAAGAGCTGAACGCTGCTTTTTTGAAGGTGTTAGGTTTTTTTTCAGCCAGCTCAGACCCATTGTTTCCTATTGGTAAATCATGCACGAGCACGTTTAGCCAGCTTACCGCTACCGTAAGCAATGCTGGTATTGAGGTGAGATGTGGAGCTAAATTTTTCTCTACGCTCACCTTTTTGCGGCTAACGCCAGGTTTAAAAAAACCTGTAATACCAGCGTTGGGTTAAGGTAGCGTTAGAAAAAAAAGGCTCGTTAGCAACGCACCCCTGTTAACACCAAACTCGTAATCTCGGTGAAAGGGAGTCATGTTTGTATATATATTTTATTAATATGTATGACACCATTTATGGCTAACAAATGTTTTTTTTGTGTGAAAACATATGATATGTATTGAAGATACAAAGGGAGTCATGTTTGTATATACATTTTATTAATATTTATGCCACCATTTATGTCTAGCAAAATACATTTTTTTTGTGAAAACATGAATAAATTATCTGTGTGTGTATTTATATGTGTTTTTAATATGTAGGGTTCTTTTTGGGAAAACATGAACAAACTAACTTTATTTGATAATTGTATTACCACTTACACATGTGTGTCATACACGCCCATAATGGGTTGGAGAGATCTGTTAGTTTGTTGGCTCATTGGTTTACAATAGGTTTAAATAGCATTGAACCATGCAAGGTACTAGATGCCTGATGAAACAGCAGTTGCTGAGAAACGCGTTGCAGATAGGGGGTAAATCTTGGACACCCCTATTTTAACTCACTGCTTTTGTTTTTAATGTGTTGTTTTTAAATAAACACATTTTAAAACTTAAGCACAGTTCTAGCACCTTTGTTTTTTCCATTTGGATGCTACACGGAGTTTAGCTTCATATCCTTGGATCTTTCTTGTGATTCAACTAGCTGAGAAGCACCTGGAGAGAGGGTGAGCTGATACACCCTGAGATATCAGCACATCACTACCAGCACATTGGTGTGCTATTGCCAAATGTGAGTAGTCATTTTTGGATTTTGGTTGCATCATTTCATGCTCACTTCTGGTTGATCTGCACATGGGCGCCCCTCTGTTTTGTGTTTCACTTCTTTTTTTAAGAAGTGTACCACAATATGTACCACAATATGTGAATAAAGTAAAGAAACCGGGTGCAAGTTATTTCTTTGGAGTATATTCCTTCAGAGGAATTTAAGTGCTTTTGGCGATAGTGCGCTTACCTTCACTTCTTGTGATCTGTACGTTTGTTGTGGGTGTATCTGGCAGATCCGCCCGAAGAAGCAGCCTATTGCAGCATAGCTACAAGGGGGTGGGACCCCGCCCACGCTCCATAGTGTCGGCATCTTACGTCGTATCGACTGACGGTGAGCGTTGCTCACGGGACTTCTCTGTGAATAACTTTCAACTTTTCTGCCCGACCCGGTGAGAGCGGCCCTGGAAGTATACGGAGGTAAGACACGTTACAGCAAGTAACGCTAAGCTACGACTTTAATCATACATATGTGATCCATTCTGTGATCCGAGTTTTTTGTATGCTGAATGCTTTACCCCCTGAGACACATAATCTGTTAACCGACTGAAGACGAGGTGGGTGAATTATGGGCTATATATGTTAAACATTTACAGGCAATGAAAGGGTACAACTTAATAAAGAGCAAGTAGTATATACTTACATGGACTGTATCTGGGAAATTGGTGTGTCTATATCTTTATTGTTAGCGGAGTACAAAACTAATACACATATATTTTACTGGAGACACAGGATTTATAATAACATGATATAGATCTCTTGGCAGCACTAAGAGACCATTTCTTTCCTCTTCCTTTTTTTCTGGAATTAAAATGGAGAATGCATATGTGCTAAGTGAGTTTAAAGATGAAGGAACAGAACTATACAATGAAATTGTACATACATTGGATAGCTTGTTCTTTGATATGGACGCTTTGAGGAGGAGAGACATTAAACTGGATCAAGATATAAAATCTTTCATGCTATATAAGCAGGATCATCGTATCCCTAGGGGATTACGCATAAGAAAGTTTCCCTCTTTTATTGTGTCTGATCCCTCATTTATTGAAAAATGGAATGCCATATTAGATGCTTGCTCCTTTGCATTAATTGATCTTTTAATATCCTACAAAAAACAACAGAGAGTGGATCTCTCATTAGAGCTCAAGCAAACACAATCAATTTTGAAAGAATATCAACAGGAACCTGATTTTAAAAAATATGACAAAGAATTTGAAAATAAGATGAACTCTATCAAAAAAGAAATGTGGATTTTTAAATCCAGAAAGATGAGCCATGATAAAAAGGACTATGATACCAAACAAGTATATAGATGGACCCAGGAAGATACCACAAGGCGGGGCTACAGAAAAAATCGCAAGAATAGTAATAAAATAAGGAGCTGGAAAGGCAACAATAAGAAAGGAAAAAGTGTCACTTTTTCAGACACTGAATTTGAGTGCGATTCATCTGAAGGCGAGACAAATGAAGATGGAGTGACAGCAGCTGTTTTTCAAGTAGAAGATTATTCACAGGAAAATGACACTTTGACATCACAGTCAAAAAACGAGCAGCGACAAATTGTTTCAGGAGCTCGAAACGAACGCACATAGGATCAAGAGGAGGTCAAAAGAAAAACAAAGGACAACAAAAAACAGAGTTACAGGACTACTTATGTCACCAGGTCACAGAATATGACCAAGAAATATGCCTAAATAAAAGTGTTATAAATTTATGTAACCAACTTCTTACTCCCTCACAGGTAAATGTTCTTTCTAGGGGCTTGAACTTTGTGCCTTCACATCACTTTAACATTTTTGAGACCATCCTCGATGTTAATCGTTTTGCGAGGAAAATTACACTTCAAAGGCATTTTTATGCTAAAGATGAGAAGACACAGGATTCTATTCTCCCTATAAACACCAGTAGTGACACTGCTCAAGAGACCATCACAACATCTGAGCTGAACTTCTCAGAAATTAATACTATGAGAGATCTAGAAACTCTCCTAATAGAGAGCGAGGGCTCTAGAGGTGATGTATTGAAGGAAAAAGACATATCTTTGAAACATATCAAAAGTAAAAGCAATTTCTACCCCACTCACATACGTCCCAAAGCAATAGATGTTTTTCAAAAAACTGTTGAAAATAAACTAAGAGACCTAAGTGATCAAATTCAAAAGAAGACTAAGAAACATACTAATCTTACTGCTAGAGAGAAACAGGCCCTTAAGGAATTGTCAAGCAATGATGACATAGTCATCCGACAATCTGATAAGGGAGGAAACGTTGTAGTCCTCAACAGAATGGACTATGTTGCAGAAGCAAAAAGGCAGCTTCAGGATGAGAGTGTATATCTTAGACTTGGGGAAAATCCTACTAATAAATTTCAGAAAGAAATAAATGATATTATTTATTTTGCTAAATGTAATAATATAATTACCCAAGCCATGGAGGAAAAGCTAATGGTTAACACCAATCTTTCATCACTTCCCCAAAATCCACAAGAACCCACTGTCTCCACCGGGGAGGCCAAACATTGCAGGAATCGGCTCACTAAACGAGGCCTTATCTGAACTAGTGGATAGCTTTCGGCAGCCACTAGTCAACAAACTCCCTATTTACATTCAAGATACCACCACTTTTATTAAAAAGATAGAGAACCTTACATGGACAAATAGCTATAGATTTATGGTAGTTGATATCACCTCACTCTATACGTCCATTGACCACCAAAAAGGCCTGACAGCTATCAAGTTCTTTATTGATTTATATTGTAACTTTGAACCAGCCACTAAAGTATTTCTTCTCAGGGCAGTGGAATATCTTCTTTCTCATAACTTTTTTATGTTTCAGACACAACACTATCTCCAGAGACGCGGGACAGCGATGGGGGCCAAATTTGCCCCCTCCTATGCCAACCTATTTATGGGTTGGTGGGAGCTGTCCCGCGTCCTTGGAGATAGTAACCCTTTTGGGAATAATATTGTTCAATATTTCTGTTATATTGACGATCTGTTCTTTGTCCTGGACTGTGATGAGCCGACAGCAGATAATTTCTGCAAATACCTGAACTGTAATCAATTCGGTATTGAATTTACAGGAGAACAAAGTAATGAAAGTATTAACTTTTTGGATCTCACAGTCCAGGGCAAGGTGGGATCCCTAGTGCAAACTAGAATGTTTAGAAAGGAAACTGCGGGTAATACCCTCTTAAAGTTTGAATCATGTCATCCAAGACACGTCCTTAAAGGGATCCCCAAGGGGGAGTATATCCGTATCAAGAGAAATTGTACGAGTGAGGCAGAATATCAAATTCAAGCTAAAGAAGCTACACAGAGATTCATTGATAGGGGATATAGACAGGACCTGTTAAAGAAATCAAAAGAAAGTGTTGACACTATTCCCAGGCAAAATCTTCTCCAATATAAGACTAAAGAACAAAGAGAGAAGAATGCAAAACTAAAAAACTTTGGCAAATCATCTATCCCCCTCTGATTTGAAGCCCATTAAAAATAAGTGTTGGCTTACGAGGAAGGAAGGATTTCACAAATGTAGACGCCCTATATGTAAGACCTGTAATCATGTCATTGAGGGGAACAAATTCAGATCCAGTACGACAAATAAAGAATATAACATCAAATATTTCATGAATTGTGCGACAACTCATGTTGTCTATTTGCTTACCTGTGATATTTGCAAGATGCAATACACAGGGAAAACAAAAAGATCGTTAAAAGATAGATTTCTTCAGCATCTATCGAGGACGAGGAGAGTGATACTCCGGTGTCTAGGCATTTTAAGCTACTTCATAACTCAGAGACAGCCTCCTTAAAAATACAAGGCATTGACCATATTACCAAATGGAAGAGAGGTGGTAACAGGGAAATGGTATTAAACAAAAAAGAGATATTTTGGATGTTCTCTTTGAAAACCAGTGAACCTGATGGCTTCAATATCAGAAGGGATTTGGATGTATTTACATAGGGCCAGTAGCACTCTTAGCATGTCAGCATTTGGTATCGATCTTCCACATGTACTTTCATTAGACCTAATATCTAATGCTTAGAAAACATTTTATAGAAGAAATTCGGCTATGTTAGGTATTTCTAGCTCTCTGGTCTCTTGTGCAGTGTCGAAATTAAGGTATACACATGTAATAATCATATAATTGATTTAAAGTTTCTAACATGGTCACTATTTTGGAATTCCTATATAATAGATGGGTGCTAGAAGGAGAGTTAAAATGTAACATCCCCTATAAATAACCTTCAGGCTATATACTGTTTATAATCAAGGTACCCTATAGGGATATTTAATTAATTAATTAATCTGCTATAGAGAAATCTTTTTTCTGCAAGCATTGTAAATTTGCCTAGTGACTCTATTTCTGTAAAGCCTACTGCTAATTAATGTTTATCAGAGCGTCTCCATTATCATTTGTGCTCCAAAAATGTATTTAATAGATATCACACTTGTATGAGCTAGGAGAGGCTCTTTCCCTCTTTCTGATCCATGTTCAGTCAGGTGTTTTAAGTTTTCTATTATATGGCTATAAAAAGGTGCTGGACCGGTCTCCAGGTATGCAGTGAACAAGTGCGCATGGGCACGAAACGCGCCTGCGTGGAGACCGGCCCTTACACCTGATCGTTGTTACTGCTGGCTCTGCTTTTTGTCTGCCAATATCAACGGCATTCATTTTTAACTATAATAATTTTTTGCTTTTTTATCCTACCCTGCCTGGAATTTGCCTGAATTTTCTTTGACTTATCCTTCAGAGGAATTTAAGTGCTTTTGGTGATAGTGCGCTTACCTTCACTCCTTGTGATCTATATATATATATATATATATATATATATATATATATATATATATATATATTTTTTTTTTATTTTTTTTTTTTTATTTTTTTTTCAGAGTAGAATTTGCCCAAAATACCGAATAATTTTTAGCATTTTTGCTATCACTCCATTTAAACAGAAATAGAGCCTTGTTTTTCTTTTATTTACCTGTCAAAACTATATCTTTTTTTAAGTAGACAAACCAAGGTATTGATCTAGGCCCATTTTGGTATATTTCATGCCACCATTTCACCACCAAATGCGATCATGTAAATAAACCCATAAACTTCTTTTAAAATTATTTACATACCGCTTGTGCAATTATGACACAAATGATTGTAAAAGCTTTTCTGGGATCCCCTTTGTTCAGAAATAGCAGACACACCTAGCTTTGCCATTTGTTTTTGATAATTAGAATGCCACTAATTTCAGCTGCGCACCAGAGTCCACTAGTGAGCTTGAAACATTGTCATTTTTCCAATGATGTGGAAGCAATAAAGGTTTTATCATTATTTTTGACAAGAGGCTTTATTCCATTGGGGTTTTTTTTTGTGGATACTGGGATTGGAGTGCCTGCTGAATTCGGCCCCAGGTGGATGTGTGCTGTCTCAATTGATAGCATTTGAATCCCTACCATCATAGCTACTGGCAAACATTCTGCCAGTATGCAGTTTATTTTTTCAATTTTTATTATTATAAACCCTCCCACCTGCCTGATCTGCCCAAATAGCTCTCTATCCCTCCCACTAATGGTGGCCATCTTTGGTACTGGCAGATGTCTGTCAGTACCTAATGCATACATATACATATACATTACATATACATATATTCATTTTTTTTTATTTTTCTGTAGTGTAGGGGTCCCCAAACTTCCCCCCTCCAATGATCATTAATTAGGGCCCCCCATTCCACCTCTTTTTCTCTAGTGTAGCTCCCCATCCCTCCCTTTACATTTTTTTTCTGTAGTGAAGGGCCCATCCCACTCCCTCTTCCTCCCCCCCCTCTGCCGCTGGGCCACCCACCTGCCTGTTACTTCCCCTCACACCTGCACCAGCAGATAATCATTACAGATGGTGACACACACAGTGTCACTATCTGTAAAGATCTGGAATCTGCATTCATATTGAACCAGAACAATGATTGTGCTCCGAAAGATGCCTGCAGCTCATGAAGACCAGCTTCCTGCAGCTACAACATATATATACAGTATGCAGTAAGATGAGCTTCATACCGCATGACATATTTATACTTCAAATTAGGTAAAGTGGTTAAAAAACATGCGGCTAGATTTAGAGTTCTGCGTTAGCCGTCAAAAGCAGCGTTAAGGGGTCCTAACGCTGCTTTTTACAGCCCGTTGGTATTTAGAGTCAGGCAGGAAAGGGTCTACCGCGACTCCAGGCTACCGCAGATCCCCTTACAGCAATTGCGTATCCTAACTTTTCTATGGGATTTGCCTAACACTGGTTTTTGGAGTCTTGGAAGAACTGAGCGGTAGACCCTCTACCGACAAGACTCCTACCGCCAAAAAAGTCAGTAGTTAAGAGCTTTATGGGTTATCGCCGGAATATAAAGCTCCTAACTACTGTGCTACAAAGTACACTAACACCCATAAACTACATATGAACCCCTAAACAGAGGCCCCCCACATCGCAAACACTATAATACATTTTTTTAACCCCTAATCTGCCGACCGGACACTGCCGCCACCTACATTATAACTATGAACCCCTAATCTGCTGCCCCTAACATCGCCGACACCTATATTATATTTATTAACCCCTAATCTGCCCCCCCCAACGTCGCCACTACCTAACTACAATTATTAACCCCTAATCTGCCGACTGGACCTCGCTGCCACTATAATAAATGTATTAACCGCTAAACCATCGAACTCCCGCCTCGCAAACACTAGAATACATTTTATTAACCCCTAATCTGCCCTCCCTAACATCGCCGCCACCTACCTACAATTATTAACCCCTAATCTCCCGCCCGCAACGTCGCCGCTACTATAAAAAATGTATTAACCCCTAAACCTAAGTCTAACCCTAACCATAACACCCCCCTAACATAAATATAATTTAAATTAAACAAAATAATATTCCTATAATTAAATAAATTAATCCTATTTAAAACTAAATACTTACCTAGAAAATAAACCCTAATATAGCTACAATATAAATAATAATTACATTGTATCTATTTTAGGATTTATATTTATTTTACAGGCAACTTTGCATTTATTGTAACTAGGTACAATAGCTGTTAAATAGCTATTAACTATTTAATAGCTACCTAGTTAAAATAATTACAAAATTACCTGTAAAATAAATCCTAACCTAAGTTACAATTAAACCTAACACTACACTATCATTAAATTAATTAAATAAATTACCTATAATTACCTAAACTAAAATACAATTAAATAAACTAATCTATAATACAAAAAACCCAAACACTAAATAACAAAAAATAAAAAATATTGCAAGAATTTTAATCTAATTACACCTAATCTAAGCCCCCTAATAAAATAAAAAGTCCCCCAAAATAATAAAATTCCATTCCCTATTCTAAATTACCAAGTAACCAGCTCTTTTACCAGCCCTTAAAAGGGATTTTTGCGGGGCATTGCCCCAAAGTAATCAGCTCTTTTACCTGTAAAAGAAAATACAAGACCCCCCCAACATTTCAACCCACCTCTCACATACCCCTATTTTAACCCACCCAAACCCCCCTTAAAAAAACCTATCACTAACCCCCTGAAGATCTCCCTACCTTGAGTCATCTTCACTCAGCCGAGCCGAAGTCTTCATCCAATCCGGGCGATGTGGTCCTCCATCCGGGCGAAGTCTTGATCCAAGCGGCAAAGAAGAGGTCCTCCATCCGGGAGATGTCTTCCTTGAAGCGGCAAAGAAGAGGTCCTCCATCCGGGCGATGTCTTCTTCCAAGCAGCATCTTCCATCTTCTGTCTTCCGGATCCATCTTGATCCCGCCGACGTGGAACATCCTTCTTCCCTGATGGACTAACGATGAATGAAGGTTCCTTTAAATGACGTCATCTAAGATGGCGTCCCTCGAATTGGCTGATCGGAACAACCAATAGAATGCAAGCTCAATCTGATTAGCTGATTGAATAAGCCAATCAGAGTTTTCCTACCTTAATTCCAATTGGCTGATAGAATCCTATCAGCCAATCAGAATTCAAGGGACACCATCTTGGATTACGTCACTTAAAGGAACCTTCATTCTTCGTTAGTCCGTCGTGGAAGGATGATGTTCTGCGTCAGTGGGATGAAGATGGATCCGGAAGACAGAAGATAGAAGATGCCGCTTGGAAGAAGAATCGCCCGGATGGAGGACCTCTTCTTTGCTGCTTGGATCAAGACGTCGTCCAGATGTAGGACCACATCTGCCGGATTGGATGAAGACTTCGGCTCGGCTGAGTGAAGACGACTCAAGGTAGGGAGATCTTCAGGGGGTTAGTGATAGGTTTTTTTAAGGGGGGTTTGGGTGGGTTAGAATAGGGGTATGTGGGTGGTGGGTTGTAATGTCGGGGGGGGTATTGAATTTTTTTTTTACAGGTAAAAGAGCTTATTACTTTGGGGCAATGCCCCGAAAAAAAGCCCTTTTAAGGGCTGGTTAAAGAGCTGATTACTTTTGTAATTTAGAATAGGGTAGGGAATTTTATTATTTTGGGGGGCTTTTTTATTTTATTAGGGGCTTAGATTAGGTGTAATTAGATTAAAATTCTTGTAATTTTTTTTATTTTTTGTAATGTAGTGGGGTTTTTTTGTATTATAGTTTAGTTTATTTAATTGTATTTTAGTTTAGCTAATTGTAGGTAATTTATTTAATTAATTTAATGATAGTGTAGTGTTAGGTGTATTTGTAACTTAGATTAGGATTTATTTTACAGGTAATGTTGTACTTATTTTAACTAGGTAGCTATTAAATAGTTATTAACTATTTAATAGTTATTGTACCTAGTTAAAATAAATACAAAGTTGCCTGTAAAATAAATATAAATCCTAAAATAGCTACAATGTAATTATTATTTATATTGTAGCTATATTAGGGTTTATTGTATTTAGTTTTAAATAGGGTAGTATTTATTTTTAAATAGCATTCATTTATTTAATTATAGGAATATTATTTTGTTTAATTTAAATTATATTTATGTTAGGGGGGTGTTAGGGTTAGGGTTAGACAGGTTTAGGGGTTAATACATTTATTATAGTAGCGGCGACGATGCGGGCGGGAGATTAGGGGTAAATAATTGTAGTTAGGTGGCGGCGATGTTAGGGAGGGCAGATTAGGGGTTAATACAATTTATTCTAGTGTTTGTGAGACGGGAGTGCGGCGGTTTAGGGGTTAGTACATTTATTATAGTGGCAGCGAGGTCTGGTCGGCAGATTAGGGGTTAATACTTATAGTTAGGTTGCGGCGACGTTGGAGGGGGCAGATTAGGGGTTAATAAATATAATGTAGGTGTCTGCGATATTAGGGGCAGTAGATTAGGGGTTTATAGGGATAATGTAGGTGGCGGCGGTGTCCGGTCGGAATATTAGGGGTTAATAATATAATGTAGGTGTCAGCGATAGAGGGGCCGGCAGATTAGGGGTTAATAAATGTAAAGTTAGGGGTGTTTAGTCTCAGGGTTCATGTTAGGGTGTTAGGTGTAGACTTATAGAGTGTTTCCCCATAGGAAACAATGGGGCTGCGTTAGGAGCTGAACGCTACTTTTTTGCAGGTGTTAGGTTTATTTTTGGCCAGCTTGGCTCCATTGTTTCCTATGGGGATATTGTGCACGAGCACGTTTTGCCAGCTTACCGCTACCGTAAGCAACGCTGGTATTGAGGGTTGAAGTGGAGCTAAATTATGTTCAACGCTCCCTTTTCTGAGCCTAACACAGCCACTCAGACAACTCTAAATACCAGCGTTGTCTTAAGGGTGTGCTGGGAAAAAAGCAGCGCTAGCTACGCGGGTCTTTACCGACAAAACTCTAAATCTAGGCAATGTTTTTTTAAAATAAACAAAGTTAAAAAAATGTGTAATAAACAATTTTACAATGTAATACATATAAAAAACACATTATACACACACATGTACTGTATATCCAAAACACCCCAGCTCAAATGAATTAAACAATAATGTTTTTGTTTTTTATCTTTAAAAAACCCCAAATGGCAGTGATTTTATACATTCTAAAGGTATTTGCTATTGTCACCACATCACAATACTAAATACTGTACTTGTAAAATGGCATCTATTACTGAATTACATATTGATGTTTTTGAAAATACATACATTGGATCTTGAAAG
Organism: Bombina bombina; assembly: GCF_027579735.1. Lineage (NCBI taxonomy): Eukaryota > Metazoa > Chordata > Amphibia > Anura > Bombinatoridae > Bombina > Bombina bombina. The sequence goes on along the minus strand of NC_069499.1, from coordinate 409,065,959 downwards.
TGAATATACACAACTCTAGCACAAAAACATTAAATATTTAAGGACAACAATCTTGTTTTGAATAATGAGAATAGTGTAAATGAATATTAAATACATACAGGAAATTAATGAAGACATCGGTTTGCACAAGATTGTTCCCGTTGTTGAAATCATGATTTCTATTGGTTCTTATGTGCTATGAGACATTACATATACTGTAACTGTCCAATTAATGTAGTTAAATATTTAAATTTTAGGATCAACCAATATTGAAGGACAATAAAACAAATATGAATTTAGCATTAAAGTCATAGGCCTAGATTTAGAGTTTGGCGGTAGCCGTGAAAACCAGCGTTAGAGGCTCCTAACGCTGGTTTTAGGCTACCGCCGGTATTTAGAGTCAGTCAGGAAAGGGTCTAACGCTCACTTTCCAGCCGCGACTTTTCCATACCGCAGATCCCCTTACGTCAATTGCGTATCCTATCTTTTCAATGGGATCTTTCTAACTCCGGTATTTAGAGTCGTGTCTGAAGTGAGCGTTAGAAATCTAACGACAAAACTCCAGCCGCAGAAAAAAGTCAGTAGTTAACAGCTTTCTGGGCTATCGCCGGTTCATAAAGCTCTTAACTACTGTGCTCTAAAGTACACTAACACCCATAAACTACCTATGTACCCCTAAACCGAGGCCCCCCACATCGCCGCTACTCTATAAAATTTTTTAACCCCTAATCTTCCGCTCCGTACACTGCCGCCAACTACGTTATACCTATGTACCCCTAATCTGCTGCCCCTAACACCGCCGACCCCTATATTATATTTATTAACCCCTAATCTGCCGCCCCCGCTATCGCTGACCCCTGCATATTATTATTAACCCCAAATCTGCTGTCCGCACGCCGCCGCCAGCTACATTATAGCTATGTACCCCTAATCTGCTGCCCCTAACACCGCTGACCCCATATTATATTTATTAACCCCTAATCTGCCCCCCTCAATGTCGCCTCCACCTGCCTACACTTATTAACCCCTAATCTGCCGAGCGGACCGCACCGCTATTATAATAAAGTTTATAACCCCTAATCCGCCTCACTCCCGCCTCAATAACCCTATAATTAATAGTATTAACCCCTAATCTGCCCTCCCTAACATCGCCGACACCTAACTTCAAACATTAACCCCTAGTCTGCCGACTGGAGCTCACAGCTATTCTAATATATGTATTAACCCCTAAAGCTAAGTCTAACCCTAACACTAACACCCCCCTAAATTAAATATAATTTAAATCTAACGAAATAAATTAACTCTTATTAACTAAATTATTCCTATTTAAAGCTAAATACTTACCTGTAAAATAAATCCTAATATAGCTACAATATAAATTATAATTATATTATAGCTATTTTAGGATTTATATTTATTTTACAGGTAACTTTGTATTTATTTTAACCAGGTACAATAGCTATTAAATAGTTAAGAACTATTTAATAGCTAAAATAGTTAAAATAATTACAAAATTACCTGTAAAATAAATCCTAACCTAAGTTACAATTAAACCTAACACTACACTATCAATAAATTAATTAAATACAAAACCTACAATTATCTACAATTAAACCTAACACTACACTATCAATAAATAAATTAAATAAAATACATACAATTATCTACAATTAAACCTAACACTACACTATCAATAAATTAATTAAATACAATACCTACAAATAAATACAATGAAATAAGCTAACTAAAGTACAAAAAATAAAAAAGAACTAAGTTACAAAAAATAAAAAAATATTTACAAACATTAGAAAAATATTACAACAATTTTAAACTAATTACACCTACTCTAAGCCCCCTAATAAAATAACAAATCCCCCCAAAATAAAAAAATGCCCTACCCTATTCTAAATTAAAAAAGTTCAAAGCTCTTTTACCTTACCAGCCCTGAACAGGGCCCTTTGCGGGGCATGCCCCAAAGAATTCAGCTCTTTTGCCTGTAAAAAAAAACACTTACAATACCCCCCCAACATTACAACCCACCACCCACATACCCCTAATCTAACACAAACCCCCCTTAAATAAATCTAACACTAAGCCCCTGAAGATCTTCCTACTTTATCTTAACCTCACCGGGTCCCGATCTGTCCAGAAGAGCCTCCGATGTCTTGATCCAAGCCCAAGCGGGGGGCTGAAGAGTGACGTCCATCCTCGGGCTGAAGTCTGGATCCAAGCGGCGGCTGAAGAAATCCATCATCGGGCTGAAGTCGGAAGTCCATCATCGGGATGAAGTCTTCTATCAAGCCGCATCTTCAATCTTCTTTCTTCTGGAGCGGAGCGGAGCCATCTTCTTCCAAGCCGACGCGGAACATCCTCTTCAACCGACGCCTACTAGCCGAATGACGGTTCCTTTAAATGACGTCATCCAAGATGGCGTCCCTCGAATTCCGATTGGCTGATAGGTTTCTATCAGCCAATCAGAATTAAGGTAGGAATATTCTGATTGGCTGATGGAATCAGCCAATCAGAATCAAGTTCAATCCGATTGGCTGATCCGATCAGCCAATCAGATTGAGCTTGCATTCTATTGGCTGATCAGAACAGCCAATAGAATGCGAGCTCAATCTGATTGGCTGATCGGATTGGCCAATCGGATTGAACTTGATTCCGATTGGCTGATTCCATCAGCTAATCAGAATTTCCTACCTTAATTCCGATTGGCTGATAGAATCCTATCAGTCAATCGGAATTCGAGGGACGCCATCTTGGATGACGTCCCTTAAGGGAACCGTCATTCTTCAGTTGGACGTCGTCGGAAGAAGATTGGTTCGCACTGGAGGTCTTCACGATGGAGCCGTTCCTCATCGGATGAAGATAGAAGATGCCGCTTGGATCAAGATGGTTGCTGGTCTAGATCGCCTCTTCTTCCCGGATAGGATGAAGACTTTGGAGCCTCTTCTGGACCTCTTCAGCCGCAGGATTATGGATCGCCAGCCCCCGCTTGGGTTGGATGAAGATTTTGGAGCCAGGACCGATCGGTGATACCCGGTGAGGTGAAGATAAGGTAGGAAGATCTTCAGGGGCTTAGTGTTAGGTTTATTTAAGGGGGGTTTGGGTTAGATTAGGGGTATGTGGGTGGTGGGTTGTAATGTTGTTGGGGGGGTATTGTATGTGTTTTTTTACAGGCAAAAGAGCTGAATTTCTTGGGGCATGCCCCGCAAAGGGCCCTGTTCGGGCTGCTAAGATAAGAGCTTTGAACTTTTTTAATTTAGAATAGGGTAGGGCATTTTTTTATTTTGGGGGTCTTTGTTATTTTATTAGGGGGCTTAGAGTAGGTGTAATTAGTTTAAAATTGTTGTAATATTTTTCTAATGTTTGTAAATATTTTTTTATTTTTTGTAACTTAGTTCTTTTTTATTTTTTGTACTTTAGTTAGTTTATTTAATTGTATTTATTTGTAGGAATTGTATTTAATTCATTTATTGATAGTGTAGTGTTAGGTTTAATTGTAGGTAATTATAGGTATTTTATTTAATTTATTTATTGATAGTGTAGTGTTAGGTTTAATTGTAACCTAGGTTAGGATTTATTTTACAGGTAAATTTGTAATTTAGGGGTTAATAAGTGTAAGGAATAGGGGTTAATAAGTGTAAATATAATATAGGGGTCGGCGGTGTTAGGGGCAGCAGATTAGGGGTACATAGGGATAATGTAAGTAGCGGCGGTTTATGGAGCGGCAGATTAGGGGTTAAAAAAAATATGCAGGGGTCAGCGATAGCGGGGGCGGCAGAATAGGGGTTAATTAGTGTAAGGTTAGGGGTGTTTAGACTCGGGGTACATGTTAGGGTGTTAGGTGCAGACGTAGGAAGTGTTTCCCCATAGCAAACAATGGGGCTGCGTTAGGAGCTGAACGCGGCTTTTTTGCAGGTGTTAGGTTTTTTTTCAGCTCAAACAGCCCCATTGTTTTCTATGGGGATATCGTGCACGAGCACGTTTTTGAAGCTGGCCGCGTCCGTAAGCACCGCTGGTATCGAGAGTTGAAGTTGCGGTAAATATGCTTGTTACGGTACCAACAGTGTACCAAGGGTTAATACCAGATGAACAATGTCCTGCATAGGGAATCAGCAATTCACAACCCAGCCAGTTTCCCTGCAAACATGAGACCAAGCTCCACATTTCAGGTTTAAAAAAAGAATAACTACTTTATTTGAAGGCAGCACACAGATTTATACACCCTGGCTTCAGGTTACAGAGGGCATTGGTTTAACAGTAAAGCAAACATATGAACAATGCATCAAACCTCTAACAATTGTCTTATTCACAGGTAAAACAGATTAACATATTAAGTTAATTAACTAGGGAAGAACGTTTACTCAGACAATCTGATGTTGGGCAGTCTAGTTAACATAATCACACAAGGACACAATCAGTTTACCCAGACAGACTCCTGAGACACAATCAGATCTGAAACATACATAGAATACATCTTATTACAGAATATAGGAACAGTTCTTATTAGCTATAAAGTCTTTTATGCCCACTTGGCTTATAGAGTCACAATTGCTCCCAAAAGGTGCACTCACACCCTGTACCCATCCTGTATTTATGGATACAGGGTGACATAGACATAAGACAGAGTTATGAAAGTACATGGGGTGTCCAGCATATAAAATTCCATATTTTCATGCAGTCTCTGGGTATCCTTAAGCCCATGTACCTCCAGCCCAAAGAATGTTCCATAACAGGCCCTCCAATGTACAGTGGCGAGATTGGTTTCGTCACATCTCTCCCCTTTTCCAAACAGACTAACAGGGTATCTGACCTCCTGCCGGTCAGTGCCCTGGTTAGTCCAGCAACCCACCCATAAAACACAATTAGTAGTACAGCCCACCCACAATAAATGGTTACTACACCTGAGTACGGGGAAAACTTGTCCATGTCCAGGTGCCTCACCACAGCTGTGTGGGGGACTGGTACGCTGAATTGGTGGGTTGCGAGGTGGGCAGAGACCAGCTGTACTCTGCCCGGGTGCCAGCACTACCATGGAAGTAGCCTGGTGGGAGCCTGGTTGCTGGAGGGGGAGACCGACTGTCTCCCCTTTGGATACATAGCTGTGCTGCTGGAGGGGGAGACCAATCGTCTCCCCTTTGGCTAAACAGCCGTGTTGCTGGGGGACAGGACCATCAAACTCCTCTCCCTCTGGTTTGTCATGCTCGGCTGTCCAGGGTATGTACTGTGCCATATACCACCAGAGCGCCTGGTAGGCATGTCAGTTTGCTGGGACAATCCATCTGTATTCCCGTTATGAGAGAGAATTCCTGTCCATACAAACAAGGGTTCAAATTCCTCAGTGCCCAGACCAGGGCCAAACAGTCCTTCAAAATCACATCAGCTTCTTTACGAGTTTTCTGTACCTGCTCTTTATAGGTATCCACAATCCCTTCATACTGACATAGGGTGCCCTTGAGTTGCAGCACCTCACTATGAGCCAGCGTCAGCTTCTCCTCCAGTGTCACTAAGTTTTTCTTTAATGTTTCATGTTCCACTCTCAAGCTGGTGTTTTCTGCAGTCTGTCGGTGCAGCTTGTCTAGCAGAGATTCCTGTTCTAAACGTGCTTTTTCCTCTGCGCTCCTCTTCTCCTTCATCAGCGCATTGTAACGGGACCTCCACATATCAATAGCGGATAGAGATTTACTGAGCTCAGCGTCCTGGGGCTTAGCAGCAGGTGGGTCAGTCTCTGCTGCACGGATCTGGGCACGGGTAGTCACAGAGTTAACATCAGCGGGACCCATAGGAGCGTAGGCAGAAACAAGGGGGGCCAAGTCATTTCCAAGAAGAACATCAGCAGGTAAGTCCTTCTTGACCCCCACATTCACAGGTCTAGCGCCCACTCCCCAATCCAAATGTACCCTGGCAACAGGTAGGCTGAACACATCGCCCCCTGCTACCCTCACAGCCACAGTGTCTCCAGTGTACTGTTTCTCAGACACCAAGTTCTTTTGAAGCAAGGTCATGGTAGCACCAGTATCCCGTAGACCACTGACCTTCTTCCCATTCACTTTAACCAGTTGCCGGTTATTCCGGTGGGCAGCTTGCACAAGGTCTGCCTCATGTAGAATGCTCCAGCATTCTTGCGCCTCTACGTAGCGGGCCGCAGGCTGAGGATTACGTGGGATTCCGCCGGCGGGTCTTCTCCAGGACTGCGCTTGGTTCGCTGCGTTTAGGGGACACTCTGCTCTTTTGTGCCCTAGTTGCTTACATCTAAAGCACCGAATAGGTTGTGAGTAGCACCGCAGGGCTCTCTGAGGGTAGTTTGTGGCCGGAGGCCGTGTGGTATAGTGGTGCGCCGGGGTTTGGTAACTGGCAGCTGCTGGGGTGACTGGGGGTCTGTACTCCACTCTAGCAGGGGGCTTAGTGGTAGCAGTGTCCAGTTTGCGGGCATCCGTATACTCATCTGCCAAGCGAGCCGCTTCCTGCAGGGTGGAGGGTTTACGGTCCCGAACCCACTCTCGAACTCCTGCGGGTAATTTGTCGAAGCAATGTTCCAACAGGAATAGCTGCAGCACCTCTTCCCCAGATATGGCTTGGCACCCCGCTATCCAGTGAGCTGCTGTGCGGTGCACCTTACATGCCCACTCAAGGTAGGAATCTCCAGCTAATTTAACAGTGTCTCTGAACCGCCTCCTGTATGCCTCCGGTGTAACCGCATACCTGGAGAGCAGAGCCTCTTTTACAGTATTATAATCCCTGACTTCCTCATCTGGAATGGCCCGAAAAGCCTCTCTGGCCCGGCCGGATAATTTTCCAGATAATATCGTGACCCAGTCCTCTGCGGGTACCTTGTGTAGTGCACATTGCCTCTCAAAATCCGCAAGGTACCCATCAATCTCTCCTTCTGTTTCCAGGAAGTTTTTAAAAGCTGCAAAATGTACTTTTCTCTTTTCCATCTTAGTCAGTATTGTAATAATCCCCCTCTTCCTGAGGTTACTGGCTTGTGTAGTTGCTCTTCTGGGCGATAAGGTTCATTCCGTCGCTGCCACCAATGTTACGGTACCAACAGTGTACCAAGGGTTAATACCAGATGAACAATGTCCTGCATAGGGAATCAGCAATTCACAACCCAGCCAGTTTCCCTGCAAACATGAGACCAAGCTCCACATTTCAGGTTTAAAAAAAGAATAACTACTTTATTTGAAGGCAGCACACAGATTTATACACCCTGGCTTCAGGTTACAGAGGGCATTGGTTTAACAGTAAAGCAAACATATGAACAATGCATCAAACCTCTAACAATTGTCTTATTCACAGGTAAAACAGATTAACATATTAAGTTAATTAACTAGGGAAGAACGTTTACTCAGACAATCTGATGTTGGGCAGTCTAGTTAACATAATCACACAAGGACACAATCAGTTTACCCAGACAGACTCCTGAGACACAATCAGATCTGAAACATACATAGAATACATCTTATTACAGAATATAGGAACAGTTCTTATTAGCTATAAAGTCTTTTATGCCCACTTGGCTTATAGAGTCACAATTGCTCCCAAAAGGTGCACTCACACCCTGTACCCATCCTGTATTTATGGATACAGGGTGACATAGACATAAGACAGAGTTATGAAAGTACATGGGGTGTCCAGCATATAAAATTCCATATTTTCATGCAGTCTCTGGGTATCCTTAAGCCCATGTACCTCCAGCCCAAAGAATGTTCCATAACAGGCCCTCCAATGTACAGTGGCGAGATTGGTTTCGTCACAATGCTCTACGCTCCTTTTTTGGAGCCTAACGCAGCCATTCTGTGAACTCTCAATACCAGAGGTATTTAAAAGGTGCGGCCAGAAAAAAGCACGCGTAGCTAACGCACCCCTTTGGCCGCAAAACTCTAAATCTAGGCCATAGGAAAGTCAAAATTAAACTTGCATTATTCAGATAGAGCATGTCATTTTAAGACACTTTTAAATTCACTTCTATTTTCAAATGTGCTTTGTTCTCTTGGTATCCCTTGTTAAAAAATTAATACGCACATATCATACACTAGTGGGAGCCGCTGCTAATTGGTGCCTGCACACACTTGTCTCTTGTGATTGGCTAAATAGATATTTTCAGCTTCCTGTCGGTAGTGCAATGTTTCCCTTCAGCAATGGATAACAAGAGAGTGAAGAAAATGTGATAATAGAATGAAATTGGAAAGTTGTTTAAAATTGTATGTTCTATCTGAATCATAAAAATTTTTTTTTGGGGTTTACTATCCCTTTAAGGAATCTAGACTATTGTATATTTAGTCAATCTAAATTGGCATTAGTGTGTTTTCTCTATGCACAAACAACATTCACAGTAAAAAGTCTTGAAATAGTTTAAAAATAATTTTTTAGAGGTAGTTTTGTGGTTTATGAAGTCCTGGATGAGCAGTCACATTGACCTTACCAGTGCTTTTCACTTTAGTTAATATTTCCATCATTAATGTTATTATTGCTCAAGTACAAGATTTAAACTTGTAATTCAAGGGTGAGTTGCAATGTTAGTTATCACAAGGTTGCAATTATTTTTTGTTCATGTCGTCTTGAGCTTTTCATGGCAATAATTACACTCCACTTATGATCAAGGTCATTGTCTTGTTTTCAGAAGGTTAGGATTTCGGACTTCATGGGTATTAAGGGCAGAAGCAATTTAGGATTGTGATCACTGGCAATGGACTAGATTACAAGTAAAGCAAGATTTAACGCTCCTGATTGAGTGTTAACTGTGCTAGACGTAAGATTTATGTGCTCATATGAGTTGCAAGTCAACTATTTTCACCCGCTAACCCAACATGCGTAAAAAGCCAAACTTAGAATATAGCGTGTACGATAAAGTATTCCCCCATAGAAGTCAAATATGATCCCATATTCTCAAGTGTGCTCACCCAACATGAAAAGATGAATATTTTTCACATAGCAGAATGTTTATTCATATATATATATATATATATATATATATATATATATATATATATATATATATATATATATATATAATGGTATTTTGGTAAAATATATATTTTTATACCTTTATATATATATATATATATATATATATAAATATATATATAATGGCATTTTGGTAAAATATATATTTTTATACCTTTATATATATAAATAGGAATATCTATTTAGAAATACATAGAACATATTCTGTTATGTGCAGAACATTGGAATGTGAAATATTTACAGTAAATACACACTATAACACATTATTAAATATGAATATTGCATAAATATGCTCTTACATGTTTTCCTCTACTTAACTGCAAAGGGCTCCAATGCACTTTAATAAATATCTATATGTACATACATATGTATTTATGTTTTTATATGTGTATTAATGTCTGTAAATACATACATACATACATCAATAAATACATAAATATATGTGTACATATATATATATATATATATATATATATATATATATACACACACACACATTTATACATACATATCCATATTTAGACATGCATATGTATGTATCTCAATGTTAAAGTCCTGTGTCTGCTTTTAACACCTGAGACCTCTAATCTTTGAGCCAGTATAACTTTTTTGTGCAATACTTTTTTTGAATAATTTTTATTAGATGGTGTTATTATGAGTGTACAAAGTGTACTTTGTAATGTATATATATATATACTGTATGTCTATATTTATATGTTTTGTGACACTTTTTTATTTCGCGAAACAGTTAGCAAAAGTTCTGTGGTTGCGCTATCCCGACAAACATTAACTTCAATTGCACTCAAGGGATTGCATTTACTTTCAACTTGTAATATAAGCAGGAAAACCCAACTCGGCGTAACTGTTAATTCGCCTCTCGTAATCTAGGTCAATATTAGTAAAAACAAACGCAAGATTGGTAAAATGTTCTAATATCCCTTTATGTATTTAAAAAAAAAAAAAGAATATTATTATTTTTATTTCCACACCCAAAACAATTTCATTTATTTTCCATCAGATATTATAACAACCATCTGCAATACATTTTTATAAAATTCTCTCTTAATATCACCTACAAATAATATAAACTCATCCTAAAACAGTTTTAAAACAGATACACAATATAATTAATCTGCTCACTCTGGTAATAGAAACATGTTCTAAATTAGAATCATATTTTAGCATTTTGTGTAAACTGTTATTAAATGCAACGTGGATTTCTGTTGTAAGCTGTCAAAAATTATGACAAATAGTTTTAATATTTGTTCTTTGACCTTTTTTTATATTTTATGTCAATTATATAAGCATGCAACCATGCATAATTATACAGCACAGAGGTCTTAAAAAGAGAATAATATTTATTTCCTGAAGCAAATGATATTTTAAGAATAACCCAGATTTCTTCTTGCTAAAATATATATTTCAGGAAAATAATTGGAATTCTATACAAATATTGAACATTTTTCAAAGATAATTTATTTGTCAGAAATTCTGTAAGGGTTAATGGCAGTTTTATTTTAATAAATAAACATTCATTTTAATACGTTTTAATAAATTTTGGCTATATAAAGGGACATGAAACCCAAAAATGTTCTTTCATAATTTAGATAGAGTTTAAAATTTTAAACAAATATCCAGTTGACTTCTATTCTTTTGTTATCCTTCATTGAAAATTATATCAATCTATGTAAGCTCAAGAGCAGCGATACACTACTGGGAGCTAGCTGCTGATTGGTGGCTGCACATATAAGTGTCTTGTCATTGGATCACCAGATGTCTAAATATGGATGTGTGTGTATGTATGTATGTATATATATATATATATATATATATATATATATATATATATATATACACAGTCGTATGCAAAAGTTTAGGCACCCCTGACAATTTCCATGATTTTCATTTATAAATAATTGGGTGTTTGGATTAGCAATTTCATTTTGATCTATCAAATAACTGAAGGACACAGTAATATTTCAGTAGTGAAATGAGGTTTACTGGGTTAACAGAAAATGTGCAATATGCATTAAAACGAAATTAGACAGGTGCATAAATTTGGGCACCCCAACAGAAATATTGCATCAATATTTAGTAGAGCCTCCTTTAGCAGAAATAACAGCCTCTAGACGCTTGCTATAGCCTGTAATGAGTGTCTGGATTCTGTATGAAGGTATTTTGGACCATTCCTCCTTGCAAAACATCTCCAGTTCAGTTAGGTTTGATGATTGCTGAGCATGGACAGCCAGCTTCAAATCACCCAACAGATTTTCAATGATATTCAGGTCAGGGGACTGGGGTGGCCATTCCAGAACATTGTACTTGTACCTCTGCATAAATGCCAGAGTAGATTTTGAGCAGTGTTTTGGGTCGTTGTCTTGTTGAAATATCCAGCCCCGGCATAACTTCAACTTTGTGACTGATTCCTCAACATTATTCTCAAGTATCTGCTGATATTGAGTGGAATCCATGCGACCCTCAACTTTAACAAGATTCCCAGTAGCGGCACTGGTCACACAGCCCCCCAGCATGATGGAACATCCACCAATATTTACTGTGGGTAGCAAGTGTTTGTCTTGGAATGCTGTGTTCTTTTTCCGCCATGCATAATGTCCCTTGTTATTACCAAATAACTCAATCTTTGTTTCATCAGTCCACAGCACCTTCTTCCAAAATTAATCTGGCTTGTCCAAATGTGCATTTGCATACCTCAAGCGACTCTGTTTGTGGCTTGTGTGCAGAAAAGGCTTCTTCCACATCACTCTCCCATACAGCTTCTCCTTGTGCAAAGTGTGCTAAATTGTTGAACGCTGCACAGTGACACCATCTGCAGCAAGATGACGTTGTAGGTCTATGGAAGTAGTATGTGGGCTGTTTTTGACCGTTCTCACCATCCTTTGCCTTTGACTCTCCGATATTTTACTTGGCCAGCCACTTCTAGCCTTAACAAGAACTGTGCCTGTGGTCTTCCATTTCCTCACTATGTTCCTCACAGTGGACACTGACAGCTTAAATCTCTGCTCTCTAGCTTTTTGTAGCCTTCCCCTAAATCATAATGTTGAACAATCTATCCGCTAGATTTAGAGTTCTGCGGCCAAAGGGGTGCGTTAGCTATGCGTGCTTTTTTCCCCCCGCACCTTTTAAATACCACTGGTATTTAGAGTTCAAAGAATGGCTGCGTTAGGCTCCAAAAAGGGAGCGTAGAGCATAATTTACCGCCACTGCAACTCTAAATACCAGTGGTGCTTACGGACGCGGCCAGCTTCAAAAACGTGCTCGTGCACGATTCCCCCATAGGAAACAATGGGGCAGTTTGAGCTGAAAAAAACCTAACACCTGCAAAAAAGCAGCGTTCAGCTAATAACGCAGCCCCATTGTTTCCTATGGGGAAACACTTCCTAAGTCTGCACCTAACACCCTAACATGTACCCCGAGTCTAAACACCCCTAACCTTACACTTATTAACCCCTAATTTGCCACCACCGCTATCGCTGACCCCTGCATTATACTATTAACCCCTAATCTGCCGCTACATACACTGTCGCAACCTACGTTATCCCTATGTACCCCTAATCTGCTGCCCCTAACACCGCCGACCCCTATATTATATTTATTAACCCCTAATCTACCGCCCCCAACATCGCCGCCACCTACCTACAATTATTAACCCCTAATCTGCCGACCGGACCTCACCGCTACTATAATAAAGTTATTAACCCCTAAAGCTAAGTCTAACCCTAACACTAACACCCCCCTAAGTTAAATATAATTTTTATCTAACGAAATAAATTATTTCTTATTAAATAAATTATTCCTATTTAAAGCTAAATACTTACCTGTAAAATAAACTCTAATATAGCTACAATATAAATAATAATTATATTGTAGCTATTTTAGGATTAATATTTATTTTACAGGTAACTTTGTATTTATTTTAACCAGGTACAATAGCTATTAAATATTTAATAACTATTTAATAGCTACCTAGTTAAAATGATTACAAAATTACCTGTAAAATAAATCCTAACCTAAGTTACAATTAAACCTAACACTACACTATCAATAAATTAATTACATACAAATACCTACAAATAAATACAATTAAATAAACTAACTTAAGTACAAAAAATAAAAAAAGAACTAAGTTACAAAAAATAAAAAAATAATTTACAAACATTATAAAAAGATTACAACAATTTTAAGCTAATTACACCTACTCTAAGCCCCCTAATAAAATAACAAAGCCCCCCAAAATAAAAAAAATGCCCTACCCTATTCTAAAATAAAAATAGAAAAGCTCTTTTACCTTACCAGCCCTTAAAAGGGCCTTTTGCGGGGCATGCCCCAAAGAATTCTGCTCTTTTGCCTGTAAAAAAAACATACAATACCCCCCCAACATTACAACCCACCACCCACATACCCCTAATCTAACCCAAACCCCCCTTAAATAAACCTAACACTAAGCCCCTGAAGATCTTCCTACCTTGTCTTCACCACGCCGGGTATCACCAATCCGTCCAGAGGAGGCTCCGAAGTCTTCATCCAAGCCCAAGCGGGGGCTGAAGAGGTCCATCATCGGGCTGAAGTCTTGATCCAAGCGGGGGCTGAAGAGATCTATCATCCGGCTGAAGTCTTGATCCAAGCGGGGGCTGAAGAGATCCATCATCCGGCTGAAGTCTTCTATCAAGCGGCATCTTCAATCTTCTTTCTTCCAGATCCATCTTCATTCAGCCGACGCGGAACATCCATCCTGGCCGACGACTTCCCGACGAATGACGGTTCCTTTAAGGGACGTCATCCAAGATGGCGTCCCTCGAATTCCGATTGGCTGATAGGATTCTATCAGCCAATCGGAATTAAGGTAGGAAAATTCTGATTGGCTGATGGAATCAGCCAATCAGATTCAAGTCCAATCCGATTGGCTGATCCAATCAGCCAATCAGATTGAGCTCGCATTTTATTGGCTGATCGGAACAGCCAATAGAATGCGAGCTTAATCTGATTGTCTGATTGGTTCAGCCAATCGGATTGAACTTGAATCTGATAGGCTGATGGATTGAAGATGCCGCTTGATAGAAGACTTCAGCCGGATGATGGATCTCTTCAGCCCCTGCTTGGATCAAGACTTCAGCCCGATGATGGACCTCTTCAGTCCCCGCTTGGGCTTGGATGAAGACTTCGGAGCCTCCTCTGGACAGATTGGTGATACCCGGCGTGGTAGAAGACAAGGTAGGAAGATCTTCAGGGGCTTAGTGTTAGGTTTATTTAAGGGGGGGTTGGGTTAGATTAGGGGTATGTGGGTGGTGGGTTGTAATGTTGCGGGGGTATTGTATGTTTTTTTTACAGGCAAAAGAGCAGAATTCTTTGGGGCATGCCCTGCAAAGGCCCTTTTAAGGGCTGGTAAGGTAAAAGAGCTTTTCTATTTTTATTTTAGAATAGGGTAGGGCATTTTTTTATTTTGGGGGGCTTTGTTATTTTATTAGGGGGCTTAGAGTAAGTGTAATTAGCTTAAAATTGTTGTAATCTTTTTATAATGTTTGTAAATTATTTTTTATTTTTTGTAACTTAGTTCTTTTTTTATTTTTTGTACTTTAGTTAGTTTATTTAATTGTATTTATTTGTAGGTATTTGTATGTAATTAATTTATTGATAGTGTAGTGTTAGGTTTAATTGTAGATAATTGCAGGTATTTTATTTAATTAACTTATTGATAGTGTAGTGTTAGGTTTAATTGTAACTTAGGTTAGGATTTATTTTACAGGTAATTTTTTAATTATTTTAACTAGGTAGTTATTAAATAGTTATTAACTATTTAATAGCTATTGTACCTGGTTAAAATAAATACAAAGTTACCTGTAAAATAAATATTAATCCTAAAATAGCTACAATATAATTATTATTTATATTGTAGCTATATTAGGGTTTATTTTACAGGTATTTAGCTTTAAATTGGATTAATTTATTTAATAAGAATTAATTTATTTCGTTAGATAAAAATTATATTTAACTTAGGGGGGTGTTAGTGTTAGGGTTAGACTTAGCTTTAGGGTTTAATAAATTTATTAGAGTAGCGGCGAGGTCCGGTCGGCAGATTAGGGGTTAATACTTGAAGTTAGGTGTCGGTGATGTTAGGGAGGGCAGATTAGGGGTTAATACTATTTATTATAGGGTTATTGAGGCGGGAGTGAGGCGGATTAGGGGTTAATAACTTTATTATAATAGCGGTGAGGTCCGGTCGGCAGATTAGGGGTTAATAATTGTAGGTAGGTGGCGGCGACGTTGGGGGCGGCAGATTAGGGGTTAATAAATATAATATAGGGGTCGGTGGTGTTAGGGGCAGCAGATTAGGGGTACATAGGGATAATGTAGGTTGCGGCGGTGTGCGGTCGGCAGATTAGGGGTTACAATTTTTTATTAGAGTGGCGGCGATGTGGGGGGGCCTCGGTTTAAGGGTACATAGGTAGTTTATGGGTGTTAGTGTACTTTAGAGCACAATAACAGCAGAAGTCCAGCGCACCCGGCAGCATTGAGACACAACAGTTGAATATGCCTTAATATATACCTTTTATTTTAGTACATGTTGATCACAGGGCTAGACAAAGCCAAATATGCCGTGTGGCCAAATATTCCAACACGCTAAAAGAAAGGCAGCATATGACAGGCAGCAGTAAGGGAAAAGAAATAATGGTCAGACGCGTTTCATGGTCACTGAGGATTGCTATGTAACAACATAAGGAAACGCGTCTGACCATTATTTCTTTTCCCTTACTGCTGCCTGTCATATGCTGCCTTTCTTTTAGCGTGTTGGAATATTTGGCCACACGGCATATTTGGCTTTGTCTAGCCCTGTGATCAACATGTACTAAAATAAAAGGTATATATTAAGGCATATTCAACTGTTGTGTCTCATTGCTGCCGGGTGCGCTGGACTTCTGCTATTATAGTGTTACTTCAGTGGGCGTGGATGGAGCGCTCCTTTTTCCTTTGCACCGGAGCAGATGAGTGAATGTACATACGTCATCAGGACGTCAAGCAAGAAAGTGGGTGTGTATTCTACGTGAAGAGCGTCACGTGACTGGATTCGACACGCTGCTGTGTCTGAGCGCTTCCCTGGCTGTGAGTACTTTAGAGCACAGTAGTTAAGAGCTTTATTAACCGGCGTTAGCCCAGAAAGCTCTTAACTCCTGGCTTTTTGCTGCGGCTGGAGTCTTGTTGTTAGATTTCTAACGCTCACTTCAGCCAAGACTCTAAATACCAGCGTTAGAAAGATCCCATTGAAAAGATAGGATACGCAAATGACGTAGGGGGATCTGCGGTATGGAAAAGTCGCGGCTGCAAAGTTAGCGTTAGACCCTTTCCTGACTGACTCCAAATACCAGCGGGCAGCCAAAACCAGCGTTAGGAGCCCCTAACGCTGGTTTTGATGGCTAACGCAGAACTCTAAATCTAGGAGTATGTTTTCAAGTCATTTGAGAGTTGTTTTGAGACCCCCATGTTGCCACTCTTCAGAGGAGAGTCAAAGAGAACAACAACTTGCAATTGGCCACCTTAAATACCTTTTCTCATGATTGGATGCACCTGTCTATTAAGTTCAAGGCTTAATGGGCTCACCAAACCAATTGTGTGTTCCAGTTAATCAGTGCTAGGTAGTTACAGGTATTCAAATCAACAAAATGACAAGGGTGCCCAAATGTATGCACCTGTCTAACTTCGTTTTAATGCATATTGCACATTTTCTGTTAATCACATAAACCTCATTTCACTACTGAAATATGACTGTTTTTCAGTTATTTGATAGATCAAAATGAAATTGCTGATCCAAACACCCAATTATTTATAAATTAAAATAATGGAAATTATCAGGGGTGCCTAAACTTTGCATACGACTGATTATATGTTTATATGTGTGTATATATGTATTTATATGTGTATATATGTATTTATATGTGTATATATGTATTTACAGATATATAAATACATAAATACATATGTATATATGTATACATATATAGACATATATATAAGTGCATTGGAGCCCTTTGCAGTCAATTAGCTGAAAAAATGAAAAATCTAATTCATGCAATATTCATGTTTAATTAAGTGTTGTACAAAAATATCATCAGATATATCATCAGATATATGTAGAAATATGTATTTATGAAATAGAGCATCTTCTTTGTGAAGAACATTATAACGTGAAATATTAATATTTCATGTAGGCTTAGCGCATTAAAGTCTACAGGGGCTATTCTAACTTCGTTTTTTTTGTGCGCATCAAGTTAGCGCACGTTCAAAGGATTTTTTTTTCTTTCATCTTGTAATATGCGTGCTACCGGACGCATGCAAAAAGCTTCCATCTAGCAAAGTTAACTCTCGCAAACTACTGTTCCACTCATATTCTAGCCCATTATTTTATCAGAAATTCTCTTTCAATATCAGAAAAAAAACAGGATTAGCAAGTATTTTATTTAATAAAAATGATCACAATCGTACAGAATCAAACCAAGCCAAGCTTGATTACTCTCTTTATATTTAATCTCCACTTCCACAAAATGGGGTTGATGTCCCATAATGGCTGTTGATCACCAAATACTGAATTGATACACAAAAAAGCAATTAAAGGGACATGAAACCCAAAATTATTCTTTCTTAATTCTGATAGAACATACAATGTTAAGCAACTTTCCAGTTCACGTCTGTTATCTAATTTGCTTCATTACCTTGGTATATTGGGAGCTAGCTGAATGCATTAGGTGAGCATTTTACATGAGACATATATGTGCAGCCATCAATCAGATGCTCCTTAGTCTACCTAGGTATGCTTTGCAATAAAAGATATAAAGAGAACAAAATAAATTAGATAATAGAAGTAAATTGGAAAGTTGTTTAAAATCACATGCTCTATCTGAACCATGAAAGAAAAAATGTGGGTTTCATATCCCTTTAACTGCTCTCCAGGCTCTCACCAACTAACTAACCAGGCCACTCCTCATTCTGCTATTCCAGCATCCTCTCCTGACAGTCTCTATAACACTCTGCATGCCGTAAATGTTGATGTCTTGCAGATATGTTTTTTTCAAGGTTTTACATTTAATTGATGATCATGGCATATTCAATATCATTTCATGGCATATTCAATATCATTTTTTTAGTTTGTGCAAATCAATATTCATCAGAAAGGGCCGTTGTTGGCATAGACGGTGCCATCTTGTTTTTTGGGTCCAAGTATGTGGCTGATATTGTTATTGTTTATCTGATGTTTGTTATTGTTTGATCTGTGGGTGTGGAACCTTTATCAAGTGACTATGGCTGTTAAATGTGATTTGTCTATTTTGTAATTGACATTTAATCAACAACTTGTAGTCAGGTGGATTGTAACAACCAAAGCAATGCTGTCCATGCATGTGACTTTTCCAATATTAGTTCCAATAGTTTACATATATAATACTTTGCATTCCAATATTCTTCACTGTTCTTTTTATTTTAAAATATATATTTCTATATCTGTATATAAATCTATACCTGAATATATTCATATATATATATATATATATATATATATATATATATATATGTATAGATATATTTTTTACAAAAAAAAATAAGATATTCAAAAAAATATATATTAAAAATAATTGTAGATAATTGCAGGTATTTTATTTAATTAACTTATTGATAGTGTAGTGTTAGGTTTAATTGTAGATAATTGCAGGTATTTTATTTAATTAATTTATTGATAGTGTAGTGTTAGGTTTAATTGTAACTTAGGTTAGGATTTATTTTACAGGTAATTTTTTAATTATTTTAACTAGGTAGTTATTAAATAGTTATTAACTATTTAATAGCTATTGTACCTGGCTAAAATAAATAAAAAGTTACCTGTAAAATAAATATTAATCCTAAAATAGCTACAATATAATTATTATTTATATTGTAGCTATATTAGGGTTTATTTTACAGGTATTTAGCTTTAAATTGGATTAATTTATTTAATAAGAATTAATTTATTTCGTTAGATAAAAATTATATTTAACTTAGGGGGGTGTTAGTGTTAGGGTTAGACTTAGCTTTAGGGTTTAATAAATTTATTAGAGTAGCGGCGAGGTCCGGTCGGCAGATTAGGGGTTAATACTTGAAGTTAGGTGTCGGTGATGTTAGGGAGGGCAGATTAGGGGTTAATACTATTTATTATAGGGTTATTGAGGCGGGAGTGAGGTGGATTAGGGGTTAATAACTTTATTATAATAGCGGTGAGGTCCGGTCGGCAGATTAGGGGTTAATAATTGTAGGTAGGTGGCGGCGACGTTGGGGGCGGCAGATTAGGGGTTAATAAATATAATATAGGGGTCGGTGGTGTTAGGGGCAGCAGATTAGGGGTACATAGGGATAATGTAGGTTGCGGCGGTGTGCGGTCGGCAGATTAGGGGTTACAATTTTTTATTAGAGTGGCGGCGATGTGGGGGGGCCTCGGTTTAAGGGTACATAGGTAGTTTATGGGTGTTAGTGTACTTTAGAGCACAGTAGTTAAGAGCTTTATTAACCGGCGTTAGCCCAGAAAGCTCTTAACTCCTGGCTTTTTGCTGCGGCTGGAGTCTTGTTGTTAGATTTCTAACGCTCACTTCAGCCAAGACTCTAAATACCAGCGTTAGAAAGATCCCATTGAAAAGATAGGATACGCAAATGACGTAGGGGGATCTGCGGTATGGAAAAGTCGCGGCTGCAAAGTTAGCGTTAGACCCTTTCCTGACTGACTCTAAATACCAGCGGGCAGCCAAAACCAGCGTTAGGAGCCCCTAACGCTGGTTTTGATGGCTAACGCAGAACTCTAAATCTAGGAGTATGTTTTCAAGTCATTTGAGAGTTGTTTTGAGACCCCCATGTTGCCACTCTTCAGAGGAGAGTCAAAGAGAACAACAACTTGCAATTGGCCACCTTAAATACCTTTTCTCATGATTGGATGCACCTGTCTATTAAGTTCAAGGCTTAATGGGCTCACCAAACCAATTGTGTGTTCCAGTTAATCAGTGCTAGGTAGTTACAGGTATTCAAATCAACAAAATGACAAGGGTGCCCAAATGTATGCACCTGTCTAACTTCGTTTTAATGCATATTGCACATTTTCTGTTAATCACATAAACCTCATTTCACTACTGAAATATGACTGTTTTTCAGTTATTTGATAGATCAAAATGAAATTGCTGATCCAAACACCCAATTATTTATAAATTAAAATAATGGAAATTATCAGGGGTGCCTAAACTTTGCATACGACTGATTATATGTTTATATGTGTGTATATATGTATTTATATGTGTATATATGTATTTATATGTGTATATATGTATTTACAGATATATAAATACATATGTATATATGTATACATATATAGACATATATATAAGTGCATTGGAGCCCTTTGCAGTCAATTAGCTGAAAAAATGAAAAATCTAATTCATGCAATATTCATGTTTAATTAAGTGTTGTACAAAAATATCATCAGATATATCATCAGATATATGTAGAAATATGTATTTATGAAATAGAGCATCTTCTTTGTGAAGAACATTATAACGTGAAATATTAATATTTCATGTAGGCTTAGCGCATTAAAGTCTACAGGGGCTATTCTAATTTCGTTTTTTTTGTGCGCATCAAGTTAGCGCACGTTCAAAGGATTTTTTTTTCTTTCATCTTGTAATATGCGTGCTACCGGACGCATGCAAAAAGCCTCCATCTAGCAAAGTTAACTCTCGCAAACTACTGTTCCACTCATATTCTAGCCCATTATTTTATCAGAAATTCTCTTTCAATATCAGAAAAAAACAGGATTAGCAAGTATTTTATTTAATAAAAATGATCACAATCGTACAGAATCAAACCAAGCCAAGCTTGATTACTCTCTTTATATTTAATCTCCACTTCCACAAAATGGGGTTGATGTCCCATAATGGCTGTTGATCACCAAATACTGAATTGATACACAAAAAAGCAATTAAAGGGACATGAAACCCAAAATTATTCTTTCTTAATTCTGATAGAACATACAATGTTAAGCAACTTTCCAGTTCACGTCTGTTATCTAATTTGCTTCATTACCTTGGTATATTGGGAGCTAGCTGAATGCATTAGGTGAGCATTTTACATGAGACATATATGTGCAGCCATCAATCAGATGCTCCTTAGTCTACCTAGGTATGCTTTGCAATAAAGGATATAAAGAGAACAAAATAAATTAGATAATAGAAGTAAATTGGAAAGTTGTTTAAAATCACATGCTCTATCTGAACCATGAAAGAAAAAATGTGGGTTTCATATCCCTTTAACTGCTCTCCAGGCTCTCACCAACTAACTAACCAGGCCACTCCTCATTCTGCTATTCCAGCATCCTCTCCTGACAGTCTCTATAACTCTCTGCATGCCGTAAATGTTGATGTCTTGTAGATATGTTTTTTTTCAAGGTTTTACATTTAATTGATGATCATGGCATATTCAATATCATTTCATGGCATATTCAATATCATTTTTTTAGTTTGTGCAAATCAATATTCATCAGAAAGGGCCGTTGTTGGCATAGACGGTGCCATCTTGTTTTTTGGGTCCAAGTATGTGGCTGATATTGTTATTGTTTATCTGATGTTTGTTATTGTTTGATCTCTGGGTGTGGAACCTTTATCAAGTGACTATGGCTGTTAAATGTGATTTGTCTATTTTGTAATTGACATTTAATCAACAACTTGTAGTCAGGTGGATTGTAACAACCAAAGCAATGCTGTCCATGCATGTGACTTTTCCAATATTAGTTCCAATAGTTTACATATATAATACTTTGCATTCCAATATTCTTCACTGTTCTTTTTATTTTAAAATATATATTTCTATATCTGTATATAAATCTATACCTGAATATATTCATATATATATATATATATATATATATATATTTATATGTATAGATATATTTTTTACAAAAAAAAATAAGATATTCAAAAAAATATATATTAAAAAAATAAAAAAACAAATTTTATTCTACGTGAAGAACATTTAAATGTAAAGTATTCATAATTACCTTAAAGGGTCATGAAACCCAAAAATTTTCTTTCGTGATTTAAAAAGAGCATGTAATTTTAAACAACTTTCTAATTGACTTCTATTATCTAATTGGTTTTATTCTCTTGATATTCTTTGTTTAAAAGCATATCTAGATAGGCTCAGTAGCTTCTGATTGGTTGCTGCACTTAGAAGCCTTGTGTGATTGGCTCACTAATGTACATTTCTATTTCTTCCATAAAGGATATCTAAAAAATGAAGCTTAATAAATAATAGAAGTAAATTAGAATGTTGTTTGAATTTGTATTCTCTATCTGAATCATGAAAGAAAAAAATAGGGTTTAGTGTCCCTTTAAGCTTTAGCACTATTAGTCCAATGCGTTGTCAAGATAGAGCATGAGCAATAAGTGTTAGGTTGTTTTTTTTAACAGCTTGCCCCATTTAAGTCTAAGGGGAGAAGAAATGAATGCAGTCGTGATATCCATGTCCTGAAGTTAGTGCACATCGGACTTTCTCTCGCACCTTAACTTTTTACTTTCAACTTGTATACAAACAATATCCCAGCCAAGTTAAACTTTTACTTTGAGTGCAGTAAGCGCGAGAGCGAATGGGCTAGGAACCTCACAAACAATCTGATTACAAGTCACTTTAGTAGAAACGCAAAAAAAGGGCCTATCTATAAAGGTTCTATCCCCTGCGGACACTGTAAAGTCTGCAAATATATCATGAAAAAAGAAACAATTAAAGACAGATTTGACAAAATTTGGAAAATTAAAACACATATCAATTGTCAAAGCACTGACGTGATATACTGTCTATCATGTTCATGTGACATCTACTATATTGGCATTACTACCCGTAAACTAGGTACCAGAGTTACAGAGCATCTCAGTAATATACGTAATGCCCAGAAAGACCTTGATAAGGGCAAACAAATTACAAGTGTGGCTAGGCACTTTCTCAGACATCACATAGGCAAACCTTTAACTTTCAAATGTTGGGGATTAGAACAATTTAAATCAGGTATAAGAGGAGGGAACTGTGAAAGAATGCTACTCCAAAAGGAGACCAATTGGATTTTTAAACTAAACACTGTCATGTCCAATGGCATGAACGAAGCAAATAACTATTGGGTATTTCTATAAAATCATAGTATAATCTCTTTTGGTTCATATGCCCATGTCTAGCACTATTCTCTCTACATTGTGTCTGAATTGTGGCAACTAAACTTCATACTACAAAGTTATTCTATAATACCCCCGTATAAAAATATTTGATGTCTAGTACTTGATATCTCATACAAGAATATACACGGTACGATTATCACCAAATATGCAACCTTTGTCCACTATACTGGCTATATGCTATATGATGGCTATGTAGATCATTTAATACTAGCAGTGGGTATAAAATGGTTAATGTATTTTAACAATAAGTATCATAATCAATGTATATCATTATATATCTCATGAAATTGTAAGGGGAGGTACAATATATGGAATTATAAGTGAGAGGTTATGTCCCAGCTGTATTATGGGACTCAGATATAATATTGGATGTATATTTTATTATGATTTTGGAAAACTCACTACGATCAGATTAATTTGCCACCAAATTGTGCTGCCTACTATACATTATCTAACATTTCAGCATTATACAAACTAATGGACAGTGTTAGTGTGAAATTAGCTCCTTGACTCCCTTTGTCTGTATAGAGTGCCCCTACTCTGATTGTAGATATTGACAAGCCATAGGTGCTCATAGAGGATATGGTCACTCACACAATAAGCAATGGGCGTTTCATCCGCACCATATACACCCATAGGAGCACAGAACGAATACAATCTACTAATATGGCTATCTGATGTGCATAATAATGAACCACACAAAGACAAGATACGACTGGTTGAGATACACTAATATACAACATATTAATTCTGTTTCTTGGGGAATCTATAAAACAAAGGAGCGACACTGTCCACACGCATTGATTATCAACTACACACAGGGTCACTGACTTATCATTGAAACCACTGATTCTCCCTATCCTAGCACCATTCATACTGTATTAATCATATTACTATATATTAGGCTGGGTATTGTTAAGGTGCGCTAGTTTGCACGCATGTTTCGGATGTAAATTACTATCGGCTAGATTACAAGTTTTGCGGTAAGAGCTGCTCGGTACTGACTTGCAAGTTATTATCACCGCTCACTTACCTACAGCGCTGGTATTATAGGTTTTCATAAACCCGGCGTTAACAGGCAAGAAGTGAGCGTAGAGCAAACTTGTGCTCCATACCGCACTCCAATACCAGAGCTGCTTAAGTCAGCAGTGAGCTGGTTTTTACGTGCTCATGCACGATTTCCCCCTAGACATCAATGGGGAGAGCCAGCTGAAAAAAAGACTAAAACCTGCAATAAAGCAGCGTAAAGCTCAGTAACACAGCCCCATTGATTCCTAAGGGGAAACAACATTTCTGTTTACACCTAACATGAGTCTAAACACCCCTAATCTGCAGCCCCCGACACAGCCACCACCTACAGTACACTTATTAACCCCTAATCTACCACCCATAACATCACCGCCACCTATATTATACTTATTAACCCCTAATCTGCCGCTCAGGACATCGCTGCCACTATAATAAACATATTAACCACTAAACCGCCGCACTCCCGCATTGCAAACACTAGTTAAATATTATTAACCCCTAATCTGCCACCCCTAACATTGCCACCACCTACCTACATTTATTAACCCCTAATCAGCCACCCCTAGCTTAGGTTTTATTTTTATTTTACAGCCAAGTTTGTATTTATTTTAACTAGGTAGAATAGTTACTAAATAGTTATTAACTATTTACTAACTACCTAGCTAAAATAAATACAAATGTACCTGTAAAATAAAACCTAACCTGCCTTACAATAAAACTTAACCTTACACTACAATTAAATAAATTACCTAAATTAAATACAATTACCTACCTTAATTGATAGAATCCTATCAGCCAATCGGAATTCAAGGGACGCCATCTTGGATGACGTCATTTAAAGGAACCGTCATTCGTCGTGTAGTCGTCGGTCTGGATGGATGCTCTGCGTCGTCTGGCTTCAAGATGGACCCGCTCCGCTCAGGATGGATGAAGATAGAAGATGCCGCCTGGATGAAGACTTCTGCCCATCTGGAGGTCCTTTTACCCGGATCGGATGAAGACTTCTGCCCCTCTGGAGGACCACTTGTGCCCAGCTGGGTGAAGACGTCTCACGGTAGGGTGATCTTCAAGGGGGTAGTGTTAGGTTTTATTAAGGGGGGATTGAGTGGGTTTTACAGTAGGGTTGGGTGTGTGGGTGGTGTGTTTAAATGTTGGGGGGTATTGTATTTTTTTTACAGGTAAAAGAGCTGATTACTTTGGGGCAATGCCCCACAAAAAGCCCTTTTAAGGGCTATTTGTAATTTAGTATAGGGTAGGGATTTTTATTATTTTGGGGGGCTTTTTTATTTTATTAGGGGGATTAGATTAGGTGTAATTAGTTTAAAATTCTTCTAATTATTTTATTTTTTTCTGTAATTTAGTGGGGGGGGTTTAGTACTTTAGTTTATTTTATTTAATTATACTTAATTGTAGGTAATTTAGTCAATTAATTTAATTATAGTGTAGTATTAGGTGTAATTGTAATTTAGGTTAGGATTTATATTACAGGTACTTTTGTATTTATTTTAGCTGGGTAGTTATTAAATAGTTAATAACTATTTAATAACTATTCTACATAGTTAAAATAAATACAAAGTTGCCTGTAAAATAAAAATAAACCCTAAGCTAGCTACAATGTAACTATTAGTTATATTGTAGCTAGCTTAGGGTTTATTTTATAGTTAAGTATTTAGTTATAAATAGGAATTATTTAGGTAATGATAAGAATATTTATTTAGATTTATTGTAATTATATTTAAGTTAGTGGGTGTTAGGTTTAGGGTTAGACTTAGGTTTAGGGGTTAATAACTTTAATATAGTGGCGGCGACTTTAGGGACGGAAGATTAGGGGTTAGTAATATTTAACTTATGTTTGCGAGGCGCTAGTGCGGCGGGTTTAGGGGTTAATATGTTTATTATAGTGGTGGCGACGTTGGGGACGGCAGATTAGGGGTTAAAAAGTGTAGGTAGGTTGCAGAGACATTGGGGGTGGCAGATTAGGGGTTAATAAATATAATGTAGGAGGCGGCGATGTTGGGGGCAGCAGATTAGGGGTTCATAAGTATAATGTAGGTGGCGGTGGTGTCCGGAGCGGCAGATTAGGGGTTAATAATATAATGAAGGTGTCGGCGATGTCGGGGGCAGCAGATTAGGGGTAAATAAGTGTAAAATTCGGGGTGTTTAGACTTGGGGTTCGTGTTAGGATGTTAGTTATAGACATAAAATGTGTTGCCCCATAGAAATCAATGGGGCTGTGTTAAGGAGTTTTATGCTGCTTTTTTGTAGGTTTTAAACTTTTTTTCAGCTGGCTCTCCCCGTTGATCGAAATCGTGCAAGATAATGTTACACCAGCTCACCGCTGACTTAAGCAGCGCTGGTATTGAAGTGCTTTAATGAGCAAAATTTTGCTCAATGCTCACTTCTTGTCTTTTAACGACGGGTTAAGGTGAAGGAAAACGGTGAGGGAAGACTGCTCGTTAGCACCGCACAGTCTCTAACGCAAAACTCGTAATCTGGACCATTGTTTTTCTTTGCTTAATACCTTTTGAAATATATGAATGTTCTAGTAAACATAAAATGAATATTTTTTTGCTGTATAATTAGTGCTGTATAAACTGACACAATTGTGCTGTTTAGACTAATACAGATACAATGCTGCTATAAATGCTACTATTACATTGTTGTAATGTAATTAGATTAGGTGTAATTAGTTTAAAATTCTTGTAATTATTTTATTTTTTTCTGTAATTTAGTGGGTGGGGGGGGTTTAGTACTTTAGTTTATTTTATTTAATTATACTTAATTGTAGGTAATTTAGTAAATTAATTTAATTATAGTGTAGTATTAGGTGTAATTGTAATTTAGGTTAGGATTTATATTACAGGTACTTTTGTATTTATTTTAGCTGGGTAGTTATTAAATAGTTAATAACTATTTAATAACTATTCTACATAGTTAAAATAAATACAAAGTTGCCTGTAAAATAAAAATAAACCCTAAGCTAGCTACAATGTAACTATTAGTTATATTGTAGCTAGCTTAGGGTTTATTTTATAGGTAAGTATTTAGTTTTAAATAGGAATAATTTATTTAAGTGTAGTTATTTTATTTAGATTTATTTAAATTATATTTAAGTTAGAGGGTGTTAGGGTTAGGGTTAGACTTAGGTTTAGGGGTTAATAACTTTATTATAGTGGTGGCGACGTTGGCGGTGGCAGATTAGGGGTTAATACATTTAATATAGTTGTAGCGACGTGGGGGGACAGATTATGGGTTAATAACTATAATTTAGGGTTCAGCGATGTTGGAGGCAGCAGATTAGGGGTTCATAAGTATAATATAGGTGGCGGCGGTGTCCGGAGCGGAAGATTAGGGGTTAATAAGTATAAGATTAGGGGTGTTTAGACTTGGGGTTCATATTAGGGTGTTAGGTGTAGACATAACATGTTTTTCCCCATAGGAATCAATGGGGCGCTGGTATTGAGGTGAGATGTGGATCTAAATTTTGCTCTCCTCTCACTTTTTAGAGGCTTTAGATACCAGCGTTACTTGTGAGCGGTGAGCTGAAACTAAGTGTTAGCACCGCACCCCTGTTACCGCAAAACTCGTAATCTTGGTGATAGTTTTTTAATAATCATCACTACTCCTTTTGATAGGGAAGAGTGCTTTACTAAACCCCACTTTGGTTGGACCTATTCCAACTTCCTGTTCTTATATCAGTTATTACTGTGGGGTAGCACCGGGCTAAGAGTCCATTATTCCCTTACACACACGTGTAACTAGTGCCAGCTTTATAAAACCAATCCTCCTTTTTGTAAGTATGCCACTTGTAATCTGGCCCAGTATGTACTATGTACTAATTACTGTTTATTGACCCACAATTACTTCTATATCCTGCAACCATGCAATCTTGCAAAAGGTTTACCATTCAAGTGCCAAAAAATGAATTAGGCTTTTATTCTTCTTTAATAACTGTATACATCTCATATATACTTATATTTACTATTGTTCTCTCATCTTGGAATTATTTAACCCCTTCTTTATGCATTAATGTATTTTTCTTTGCATTTCAGACTCCACATCTATAATAAATCTCTTAAAGCAAAATCTTTAAGGGTGGTATTTTTGAATACAATAAGAATGTCTAACCATTCTTACTAACATGCTGATTTTGGCAGACTGCCATTGTTATTAACCTAATAAACATGTTAGACATATAAATTGCTTTTGTGAGATCAACACAATTTAAGCATGCCCCTACACATCAAAATGTTCCATTGTGAAATGATATAGCATATAACATTTTGGTGCAAAGGTCAGATCAATTTACAGTTTTTACTAGCTCAAGAGGGGTTTATTTATATTTCAACACTAATTCTATTTTTCATCATTCTAATATACATATTTATTATTTCCATTACAGTTTGCCGGGTACGATTTATTTACGTACTCCAAAATAATGTTTGTTTTCAAACAAGGTTTGCATTTTTTACTTTACCAGCATGGTATTATTTTCTTCATTGGTAAATATGATAGATAGATGATAGATAGATAGATAGATAGATAGATAAATAGATAGATAGATAGATGAGAGATAGATAGAATCAGTAGAAATTTCAGTTTTACTTAGATTTTTAAAGGATTGGCTACCAGGATGCTAGATTTAAATTTAAGATTTAAAATTCAGTCAATTACAGTAATTAGCACTTACTGGACTTTGTAAATACATGACCAATTTTATTGTGAATTTTGAGCCTAAATCACCTCTTCTACAAGCAAAATTAATTAAAACACATGGGGCCAGAAAAAGGCCTATATTTATCAAAGTCTGGTGGACCTGATCCGACAGTGCAGATCAGGTCTGCCAGACCTCACTGAATACGGAAAGCAAGACGCTCTCCGTATTCAGCATTGCACCAGCAATCGGCCGCCAGCAGGGGGGTGTCAATCAACCCGATCGTACTCGATCGGGTTGATTTCCGGCGATGTCTGTCCGCCTGCTCAGAGTAGACGGACAGGGTTATGGAGCAGCGGTCTTTGCTTCAAAACTGCTGTTTCTGGCGAGCCTGCAGGCTCGCCAGAAACACGGCATCAAGCTCCGTTCGGAGCTTGATAGATAGGCCCCAAAGAGTGAAGCGCAAATTAGCACTTCCACTCGAGTGTTAATTGTGCTAGAAGTAAGCTTGTTGTGCTCGTCCGGTTGCACTTATATTACGAGTTTTAGAAAATGAAAAAGGGCGCTTCTACAGCTGACAAGGAGTAAATATCAAGGTTTTTCTAAACCATTTAAAAAAAATCCAAAACACTTCTGACTATAAAGATAATTTCATTTTTATGTATAGAAAAAAGTATTAAACAAAATAAATAAATAAATATATATTCAAATGTAAAAAACAGTTGCAGTATATTAACAGCAATGTAATAGCAACGTTTATAGCAACAGTTTTAACAAACCATAGCAATATATCTACAACAATGTAATAGCAGCATTTATAGCAGCATTGTATCTGTATTAGTCTAAACAGCACAATTGTGTCAGTTTATACAGCACTTATTATACAGCAAAAAATATTCATTTTATGTTTACTAGAACATTCATATATTTCAAAAGGTATTAAGCAAAGAAAAACAATGGCCCAGATTACGAGTTTTGCGTTAGAGACTGTGCGGTGCTAACGAGCAGTCTTCCCTCACCGTTTTCCTTCACCTTAACCCGTCGTTAAAAGACAAGAAGTGAGCATTGAGCAAAATTTTGCTCATTAAAGCACTTCAATACCAGCGCTGCTTAAGTCATTATCTTGCACGATTTCCCCATAGGAATCAACGGGGAGAGCCATCTGAAAAAAAGTCTAAAACCTACAAAAAAGCAGCATAAAACTCTTTAACACAGCCCCATTGATTTCTATGGGGCAACACATTTTATGTCTATAACTAACATCCTAACACGAACCCCGAGTCTAAACACCCCTAATTTTACACTTATTTACCCCTAATCTGCTGCCCCCGACATCGCCGACACCTTCATTATATTATTAACCCCTAATCTGCCGCTCCGGACACCACCGCCACCTACATTATACTTATGAACCCCTAATCTGCTGCCCCCAACATCGCCGCCTCCTACATTATATTTATTAACCCCTAATCTGCCACCCCCAATGTCTCTGCAACCTACCTACACTTTTTAACCCCTAATCTGCCGTCCCCAACGTCGCCACCACTATAATAAACATATTAACCCCTAAACCTGCCGCACTAGCGCCTCGCAAACATAAGTTAAATATTACTAACCCCTAATCTTCCGTCCCTAAAGTCGCCGCCACTATATTAAAGTTATTAACCCCTAAACCTAAGTCTAACCCTAAACCTAACACCCACTAACTTAAATATAATTACAATAAATCTAAATAAATATTCTTATCATTACCTAAATAATTCCTATTTATAACTAAATACTTAACTATAAAATAAACCCTAAGGCCTAGATTTGAAGTTTGGCGGTAGCCGTGAAAACCAGCGTTAGAGGCTCCTAACGCTGGTTTTAGGCTACCGCCGGTATTTGGAGTCATTCAAAAAAGGGTCTAAGGCTCACTTTTCAGCCGCGACTTTTCCATACCGCAGATCCCCTTACGTCAATTGCATATCCTATCTTTTCAATGGGATCTTTCTAACTCCGGTATTTAGAGTCGTGGCTGAAGTGAGCGTTAGAAATCTAACGACAAAACTCCAGCCGCAGAAAAAAGTCAGTAGTTAAAGGACCAGTCAACACTTTAGATTTGCATAATCAACAAATGCAAGATAACAAGACAATGCAATAGCACTTGGTCTGAACTTCAAATGAGTAGTAGATTTTTTTATAACAAATTTCAAAGTTATGTATATTTCCACTCCCCCTGTACCATGTGATAGCAATTAGCCAATCACAAATGCATATACGTATAGTCTGTGAATTCTTGCACATGCTCAGTAGGAGCTGGTGACTCAAAAAGTGTAAATATAAAAGAATGTGCACATTTTTTTTAATGGAAGTAAATTGGAAAGTTGTTTAAAATTACATGCTGTATCTGAATCATGAAAATTTAATTTGACCTGAGTGTCCCTTTAAGAGCTTTCTGGGCTAACGCCGGTTTATAAAGCTCTTAACTACTGTGCTCTAAAGTACACTAACACCCATAAACTACCTATGTACCCCTAAACCGAGGCCCCCCCACATCGCCGACACTCGATTAATTTTTTTAACCCCTAATCTGCCGACCGCCACCTACGTTATACTTATGTACCCCTAATCTGCTGCCCCTAACACCGCCGACCCCTATATTATATTTATTAACCCCTAACCTGCCCCCCACAACGTCGCCGTCAGCTACCTACAATAATTAACCCCTAATCTGCCGACCGCAAAGCGCCGCTACTTACGTTATCCTTATGTACCCCTAATCTGCTGCCTCTAACACCGCCGACCCCTATATTATATTTATTAACCCCTAATATGCCCCCCTCAACGTCGCCTCCACCTGCCTACACTTTTTAACCCCTAATCTGCCGACCGGACCTCACCGCTACTATAATAAAGTTATTAACCCCTAATCCGCCTCACTAACCCTATAATACATAGTATTAACCCCTAATCTGCCCTCCCTAATATCGCCGACACCTAACTTCAATTATTAACCCCTAATCTGCCGACTGGAGCTCACCGCTATTCTAATAAATGTATTAACCCCTAAAGCTAAGTCTAACCCTAACACCCCCCTAAGTTAAATATAATTTTAATCTAACAAAATTAATTAACTCTTCTTAAATAAATTATTCCTATTTAAAGCTAAATACTTACCTGTAAAATAAATCCTAATATAGCTACAATATAAATTATAATGATATTATAGCTATTTTAGGATTAATATTTATTTTACAGGTAACTTTGTATTTATTTTAACCAGGTACAATAGCTATTAAATAGTTAAGAACTATTTAATAGCTAAAATAGTTAAAATAATTACCAATTTACCTGTAAAATAAATCCTAACCTAAGTTACAATTAAACCTAACACTACACTATCAATAAATAAATTAAATAAAATACCTATAATTATCTACAATTAAACCTAACACTACACTATCAATAAATAAATTAAATACAATTCCTACAAATAAATACAATGAAATAAACTAACTAAAGTACAAAAAATAAAAAAGAACTAAGTTACAAAAAATAAAAAAATATTTACAAACATTAGAAATATATTACAACAATTTTAAACTAATTACACCTACTCTAAGCCCCCTAATAAAATAACAAAGCCCCCCAAAATAAAAAAAATGCCCTACCCTATTCTAAATTACTAAAGTTCAAAGCTCTTTTACCTTACCAGCCCTGAACAGGGCCCTTTGCGGGGCATGCCCCAAGAAGTTCAGCTCTTTTGCCTGTAAAAAAAAAAACATACAATACCCCCCCCCAACATTACAACCCACCACCCACATACCCCTAATCTAACCCAAACCCCCCTTAAATAAACCTAACACTAAGCCCCTGAAGATCTCCCTACCTTGAGTCGTCTTCACCCAGCCAAGCCAAATTCTTCATCCAAGCGGAGCAAGAAGAGGTCCTCCATCCGGTAGAAGTCATCATCCAAGCGGGGCAGAAGAGGTCTTCCATCCGATTGAAGTCTTCATCCACGCGGAATCTTCTATCGTCATCCATCCGGAGCGGAGCGGCAGCATCCTGAAGACCTCCGATGCGGAACATCCATCCTGGCCGACGACTGAACGACGAATGACGGTTCCTTTAAATGACGTCATCCAAGATGGCGTCCCTCGAATTCCGATTGGCTGATAGGATTCTATCAGCCAATTGGAATTAAGGTAGGAATATTCTGATTGGCTGATGGAATCAGCCAATCAGAATCAAGTTCAATCCGATTGCCTGATCCAATCAGCCAATCGGATTGAACTTGATTCTGATTGGCTGATTCCATCAGCCAATCAGAATATTCCTACCTTAATTCCGATTGGCTGATAGAATCCTATCAGCCAATCGGAATTCGAGGGACGCCATCTTGGATGACATCATTTAAAGGAACCATCATTCGTCGTTCAGTCGTCGGCCAGGATGGATGTTCCGCGTCGGAGGTCTTCAGGATGCTGCCGCTCCGCTCTGGATGGATGACGATAGAAGATTCCGCTTGGATGAAGACTTCAATCGGATGGAAGACCTCTTCTGCCCCGCTTGGATGAAGACTTCTACCGGATGGAGGACCTCTTCTTGCTCCGCTTGGATGAAGAATTTGGCTCGGCTGGGTGAAGACGACTCAAGGTAGGGAGATCTTCAGGGGCTTAGTGTTAGGTTTATTTAAGGGGGGTTTGGGTTAGATTAGGGGTATGTGGGTGGTGGGTTGTAATGTTGGGGGGGGTATTGTATGCTTTTTTTTACAGGCAAAATAGCTGAACTTCTTGGGGCATGCCCCGCAAAGGGCCCTGTTCAGGGCTGGTAAGGTAAAAGAGCTTTGAACTTTAGTAATTTAGAATAGGGTAGGGCATTTTTTTATTTTGGGGGGCTTTGTTATTTTATTAGGGGGCTTAGAGTAGGTGTAATTAGTTTAAAATTGTTGTAATATATTTCTAATGTTTGTAAATATTTTTTCATTTTTTGTAACTTAGTTCTTTTTTATTTTTTGTACTTTAGTTAGTTTATTTCATTGTATTTATTTGTAGGAATTGTATTTAATTTATTTATTGATAGTGTAGGGTTAGGTTTAATTGTAGATAATTATAGGTATTTTATTTAATTTATTTATTGATAGTGTAGTGTTAGGTTTAATTGTAACTTAGGTTAGGATTTATTTTACAGGTAAATTGGTAATTATTTTAACTATTTTAGCTATTAAATAGTTCTTAACTATTTAATAGCTATTGTACCTGGTTAAAATAAATACAAAGTTACCTGTAAAATAAATATTAATCCTAAAATAGCTATAATATCATTATAATTTATATTGTAGCTATATTAGGATTTATTTTACAGGTAAGTATTTAGCTTTAAATAGGAATAATTTATTTAAGAAGAGTTAATTAATTTCGTTAGATTAAAATTATATTTAATTTAGGGGGGTGTTAGTGTTAGGGTTAGACTTAGCTTTAGGGGTTAATACATTTATTAGAATAGTGGTGAGCTCCAGTCGGCAGATTAGGGGTTAATAATTGAAGTTTGGTGTCGGCGATGTTAGGGAGGGCAGATTAGGGGTTAATACTATTTATTATATGGTTAGTGAGGCGGATTAGGGGTTAATAACTTTATAATAATAGTGGTGCGGTCCGCTCGGCAGATTAGGGGTTAATAAGTGTAGGCAGGTGGAGGCGACGTTGTGGGAGGCAGATTAGGGGTTAATAAATATAATATAGGGGTCGGCGGTGTTAGGGGCAGCAGATTAGGGGTACATAGGGATAATGTAAGTAGCGGCGGTTTATGGAGCAGCAGATTAGGGGTTAAAAATAATATACAGGGGTCAGCGATAGCGGGGGCGGCAGAATAGGGGTTAATAAGTGTAAGGTTAGGGGTGTTTAGACTCGGGGTACATGTTAGAGTGTTAGGTGCAGACGTAGGAAGTGTTTCCCCATAGGAAACAATGGGGCTGCGTTAGGAGCTGAACACGGCTTTTTTGCAGGTGTTAGGTTTTTTTTCAGCTCAAACAGCCCCATTGTTTCCTATGGGGGAATCGTGCACGAGCACGTTTTTGAGGCTGGCCGCGTCCGTAAGCAACTCTGGTATCGAGAGTTGAAGTTGCGTTAAATATGCTCTACTCTCCTTTTTTGGAGCCTAACCCAGCCATTCTGTGGACTCTCTTTCTTTTTTTATTTTTTGTACTTAAGTTAGTTTATTTAATTGTATTTATTTGTAGGTATTTGTATGTAATTAATTTATTGATAGTGTAGTGTTAGGTTTAATTGTAACTTAGTTTAGGATTTATTTTACAGGTAATTTTGTAATTATTTTAACTAGGTAGCTATTAAATAGTTATTAAATATTTAATAGCTATTGTACCTGGTTAAAATAAATACAAAGTTACCTGTAAAATAAATATTAATCCTAAAATAGCTACAATATAATTATTATTTATATTGTAGCTATATTAGAGTTTATTTTACAGGTAAGTATTTAGCTTTAAATAGGAATAATTTATTTAATAAGAAATAATTTATTTAATAAGAAATAATTTATTTCGTTAGATAAAAAATATATTTAACTTAGGGGGGTGTTAGTGTTAGGGTTAGACTTAGCTTTAGGGGTTAATAACTTTATTATAGTAGCGGTGAGGTCCGGTCGGCAGATTAGGGGTTAATAATTGTAGGTAGGTGGCGGCGATGTTGGGGGCGGTAGATTAGGGGTTAATAAATATAATATAGGGGTCGGCGGTGTTAGGGGCAGCAGATTAGGGGTACATAGGGATAACGTAGGTTGCGACAGTGTATGTAGCGGCAGATTAGGGGTTAATAGTATAATGCAGGGGTCAGCGATAGCGGTGGTGGCAAATTAGGGGTTAATAAGTGTAAGGTTAGGGGTGTTTAGACTCGGGGTACATGTTAGGGTGTTAGGTGCAGACTTAGGAAGTGTTTCCCCATAGGAAACAATGGGGCTGCGTTATTAGCTGAACGCTGCTTTTTTGCAAGTGTTAGGTTTTTTTCAGCTCAAACAGCCCCATTGTTTCCTATGGGGGAATCGTGCACGAGCACGTTTTTGAGGCTGGCCGCGTCCGTAAGCAACTCTGGTATCGAGAGTTGAAGTTGCGTTAAATATGCTCTACTCTCCTTTTTTGGAGCCTAACCCAGCCATTCTGTGGACTCTCAATACCAGAGTTATTTTAAAGGTGCGGCCAGAAAAAAGCCAGCGTTAGATACGTGGGTCGTTACCGACAAAACTCTAAATCTAGCCGTATGAGAGCTACAATATAACTTATAGTTACATTGTAGTTAGCTTAGGATTTATTTTTATTTTACAGGCAAGTTTGTATTTATTTTAACTAGGTAGAATAGTTATTAAATAGTTATTAACTATTTAATAACTACCTAGCTAAAATAAATACAAAAGTACCTGTAAAATAAAACCTAACCTAAGTGACAATTACACCGAACACTACACTATAGGTAGTGTGGGTGGTGGGTTTTCTTTATAGTCAGAAGTGTTTTGGATTTATTTAAAATTGTTTAGAAAAACTTTTGGCTAGATTACGAGTCATGCATTAGCCTTAAAAAGCAGCATTGAGGGGTCCCAACGCTGCTTTTTAACACCCGCTGGTATTACGAGTCAGGTGTACAGGTGTACAGCTCACTTTTTTTTCCGCAATATTCGCATACCGCAAAACCCCTTACGTCAATTGTGTATCCTATCTTTTTAATGGGATTTTCCTAACGCCGGTATTACGATTGCTTGAAAAAGTGAGCGGTACAGCCTCTCCTGTCCAGACTCCTACCGCATTTAAAAGTCAGTAGTTAAGAGTTTTATGGGCTAACGCTGTAACATAAAACTCTTAACTAAAGTGCTAAAAAGTATACTAACACCCATAAACTACCTATTAACCCCTAAACCGAGCCCCCCCCCCCCACATCACAAATACTTAACTAAAATGTTTAACCCCTAATCTGCTGACCGGACATCGCCGCCACTGTAATAAATATATTAACTCCTAAACCGCCGCACTCCCGCCTCACAAACACTAGTTAAATTTTATTAACCCCTAATCTGCCATCCCTAACATCGCCAACACCTACCTACATTTATTAACCCCTAATCTGCTGCCCTCAACGTCGCCGCTACTATATTAAATTTATTAACCCCTAAACCTAAGTTTAACCCTACTATTAAATAAATTAATCCTATTTAAAACTAAATACTAACCGATAAAATAAACCATAAACTAGCTACAATATAACTAATAGTTACATTGTAGCTAGCTTGGGATTTATATTTATTTTACAGGCAACTTTGTATTTATTTTAACTAGGTACAATAGTTATTAAATAGTCATTAACTATTTAATAACTTCCTAGTTAAAATAAGTACAAATTTACCTATAAAATAAATCTTAACCTAAGTTACAATTACACCTAACACTACACTATCATTAAATTAATTACATAAACTACCTACAATTAACTACAATTAACTACAATTAAATTAAATAAACTAAAGTACAAAAAAAAAAAAAAAATTACAGAAAATAAAAAAGAATTAATTTTTTTTAAACTTATTACACCTAATCTAATCCCCCTAATAAAATAAAAAAGCCCCCCAAAATAATAAAATTCCCTACCCTATACTAAATTACAAATAGCCCTTAAAAGGGAGTTTTGCAGGGCATTGCCCCAAAGTAATCAGCTCTTTTACCTGTAAAAAAAATACAATACCCCCCCAACATTAAAACCCGCCACCCACACACCCAACCCTACTCTAAAACCCACCCAATCCCCCCTTAAAAAATCCTAACACTACCCCCTTGAAGATCACCCTACCTTGAGCCGTCTTCACCCAGTTGGGCACAAGTGGACCTCCAGAGGGGCAGAAGTCTTCATCCGATCCGTCCAGAAGAGGACATCCAGACCGGCAGAAGTCTTCATCCAGGCGGCATCTTCTATCTTCTTCCATCCGGAGTGGAGCGGGTCCATCTTGAAGACATCTGACACGGAGCATCCTCTTCCATCCGACGGCGACTGAAGAATGAAGGTTCCTTTAAGTGACGTCATCCAAGATGGCGTCCCTTCAATTCCGATTGGCTGATAGTGACGTCATCCAAGATGGCGTCCCTTCAATTCTGATTGGCTGATAGAATCCTATCAGCCAATCAGAATTAAGGTAGGAAAAATCCTATCGGCTGATCCAATCAGCCAATAGGATTGAAGTTCAATCCTATTGGCTGATCCAATCAGCCAATAGAATGCGAGCTCAATTCTATTGGCTGATTGCATTAGCCAATAGAATTTTTCCTACCTTAATTCCGATTGGCTGATAGGATTCTATCAGCCAATCAGAATTGAAGGGATGCCATCTTGGATGACGTCACTTAAAGGAACCTTCATTCTTCAGTCGCCATCGGATGGAAGAGGATGCTCCGCGTCGGATGTCTTCAAGATGGACCTGCTCCACTCTGGATGGAAGAAGGTAGAAGATGCCGCCTGGATGAAGACTTCTGCCGGTCTGGATGTCCTCTTCTGGCCCGATCGGATAAAGACTTCTGCTCCTCTGGAGGTCCACTTGTGCCCGGCAGGGTAAAGATGTCTCAAGGTAGGGTGATTTTCAAGGGGCAGTGTTAGGCTTTTTAAGGGGGGATTGGGTGGGTTTTAGAGTAGGGTTGGTTGTGTTGGTGGTGGGTTTTAATGTTGGGGGGGGTATTGTATTTTTTTTTACAGGTAAAAGAGCTGATTACTTTGGGGCAATGCCCCGCAAAAAGCCCTTTTAAGGGCTATTTGTAATTTACTATAGGGTAGGAAATTGTATTATTTTGGGTGGCTTTTTTATTTTATTAGCGGGATTAGATTAGGTGTAATTGGTTTTAAAAAAAATAATTCTTTTTTTATTTTCTGTAATTTATTGTTTTGTTTTTTTTGTACTTTAGTTTATTTAATTTAATTGTAGTTAATTGTAGTTAATTGTAGGTAGTTTATGTAATTAATTTAATTATAGTGTAGTGTTAGGTGTAATTGTAACTTAGGTTAGGATTTATTTTACTGGAATATTTGTACTTATTTTAACTAGGAAGTTATTAAATAGTTAATAACTATTTAATAACTATTGTACCTAATTAAAATAAATACAAAGTTGCCTGTAAAATAAATATAAATCCTAAACTAGCTACAATGTAACTATTAGTTATATTGTAGCTATTTTAGGGTTTATTTTATAGGTAAGTATTTAGTTTTAAATAGGAATAATTTATTTAATTGTAGTATATTTATTTAGATTTATTTAAATTATATTTAAGTTAAGGGGTGTTAGGGTTAGACTTAGGTTTAGAGGTTAATAAATTTATTATAGTGGCGGCGATGTTGGCGGCGGCAGATTAGGGGTTAATAAATAAAATGTAGGGTTCGGTGATGTTGGGGGCATCAGATTAGGGGATCATAAGTATAATGTAGGTGGCGGTGGTGTCCTGAACGGAAGATTGGGGGTTAATAATATAATGCAGGTGTCGGCGATGTTGGGGGCGGAGGATTAGGGTTTAATAAGTGTAAAATAAGGGGTGTTTAGACTCGGAGTTCATGTTAGGGTTTTAGGTGCAGACATAACTTTTATTTCCTCCTAGGAAACAATGGGGCTGTGTTAGGAGCTGAACGCTGCTTTTTTGCAGGTGTTAGTTTTTTTTTCAGCCAGCTCAGCCCCATTGTTTCCTATGGGGAAATCGTGCACGAGCATGTTTAGCCAGCTCACCGCTACTGTAAGCAGCGCTGGTATTACAGTGAGATGTGGAGCTAAATTTTGCTCAACGCTCACTTTTCTGAGGCTAACGCCGGCTTGAAGAAAACCTGTAATACCAGCGTTGTCTTAAGTGAGCGGTGAGAAAAAAAGGCTCGTTAGCCCCGCACACCATTACTGACAAAAACTCGTAATCTAGCCACATGATATTTACTCCTTATCAGCTGTGGAAACACCCTTTTTCATTCTCTAAAACTTGTGTGAAATTTGTATGTTAAGCTTGTGGGGAGCTTACTCGAAAAGTGACTAGGACACCTTCTGCTCCTTCTTTAATTTCTTAATTTGACTAGGACACCTTCTGCTCCTTCTTTAATTTCTTAATTGCCTTAACTCTCACACTAGCCTGACAAGTGCAAGAAGCCGAAGTAAGAATATTGTGAACACAGTATAACACTTTATTAAATATGCATTTTGCAATAATATGCTTTAACATGTTTTCATCTACTTAACTGCAAAGGGATCCAATGCACTTTTAAATGTATGTGTACATATGTATTTATTTGTAAATACATATATACATATATAAATACATAAATTCGAGGGGGCAAAGCCGATAGCTGAAGCGGCTGGACGTGTTGTCTCTGAGCTCCTGATTCCAAGCCTTAATTTTAGGATTTTTATACTATATATACTAAAACATTTTATGCTGAAATATCCACAATCTGAAATTTATCAGTAACCATCGTTGGAGTTCAGACTTTTGTTCTGGGATCGGCATCTAGCCCATGTTATTCAGTACAGCAACATGGAGAGTGATCACGTGGATCTACCGATTGCATAATTTGATCATAGACCTAACTGGGAAAGCGGTTATGGCCTGAAGAGGACCTGCACAATTCAAGTAAGATCCATTCCTAACGAACACAGTCTCTGCAGGTCTTCCAGATGTGAATTACAACCTATGGTGCTTAGGCTGCCGCATAGTACCCCACCCTGGCCTCCCGGGTTACAAAGCAGGCAAGTAATGCTGCTATAAATACAAACATAAGATAGAGCTTTTAAGGTAGAGTTTATTTGATGTAGAGAAAGAACTGTACTATTTACATTCCTAACTATAGTGATTTGTCCACTACATGGATTATTTAAAATGGCAGAGGCTGAACTTTGTTTACAAGAAATTGGAGCACTGCTGGATGCTCACCTTTCCAGGCTGCAGGCAGTGTTAAAGGAGGAGTGGGATTCTCTGAAAGAAGATTGCAGATCTTTAACCCAAAGGTCACAGCCACTGAGCCTCCACCTATCATCTGTCCACCTAATACACAGGGCTCTGCAGCTACAATGCCCTTTAACTTGCAAGACACTAAAGTTACTATCAATCTAGTGGGAGACATTCAACTGCCATGTGGTCTCAAGATGGTGCAACTGACTGAGAGCGGAGTCAATCCCTCTAGCAATCAGAAGAAACCTAGCTGGGTAAGAAATGAGGAGCAGTTCATTCAGGACATTACACCTGGCTTGCAATTCTCATTTGTGAATTACATCAGCAGACAGAGCCATGAGAAGGTGGACATTGATTGGC
Organism: Bombina bombina; assembly: GCF_027579735.1. Lineage (NCBI taxonomy): Eukaryota > Metazoa > Chordata > Amphibia > Anura > Bombinatoridae > Bombina > Bombina bombina. The sequence goes on along the minus strand of NC_069499.1, from coordinate 409,024,786 downwards.
AGGAATACCTGTTTGCATATGAATCGGTTTTACCTCTATGCTAACGAGGCTTCATGTAATTCTCCCAGTGCGACATTAAGCTGTCAGGGGCATACAGGATTGGTTGCAAACTTATGGGGGCCTTCTTATTTAACAGAACAACACGGAGTCAGATGAGTTTACCAAAGAATGCAGACACTGGTACTATGATCTATATGACTATATGACATGACTAAGAACCAATTGCTGATTTGAAACTTTGTTGCTGTATTATGGACCCTGTATAAGTGAATAAAGGTTTTTTACTTATTATTTGGAGGCTGGAAATCCTTTTGAACTTTGACTATGATCTATACCCACATGGCACACTAACTGCTACCTGTTATGAAACTCTTTTGTTGCCGTGCTGGGCATAATACTCCCTGATGGTAGTTAGCCGGTTCTGTGGTCTTCCCTTTCACTGTCTAATATGCTTTAATGAAGGTGTTTGAGCCTGATGTTCAGCTGTTCTCTACATGTTATCATAAGTTATTACATATACCAATTTATTTCTAGTTGTACAGATATTAGTCACTGTGATGCTTACATTTATTATTTCAAATGGAGATCCCAGACATAGTATACATAGATGTTGGGATATACTTATTTGTGACTAAGATGGGTTGATCAATCCTTACATCATTTCCTTTCTCCCTGCAGCTATATTTATTATGAAGCTAACCCCCAAAGCGATTATGGTTCCAGGTGCTGTTAAGAAAAACTAAGAAAGTTCTAGTTTACCTGCAATTTTATCGTGACATCCCTTCTTGTATGTCAGGGATAATTATTAGTTGTGCTAGATGTCTCTTTTGGGGATGGGGGATAATTAAGCCTGGTGGGTTCCTATTTACCCACCTTTAATATAAATTATACATGTATTTATATTTTATGAACTATCAAACTAATATAGTTGGCTTATCTGGCCCGCCTTATCTGCTCATTGCTGTAGTTCATTATATAAGCTTATCAAGACTTCCGAGGACGGATCGGTGAACCTGGTATGGTGAAGATAAGGTAGGAAGATCTTCAGGGGCTTAGTGTTAGGTTTTTTTAAGGGGGGTTTGGGTTAGATTAGGGGTATGTGGGTGGTGGGTTGTAATGTTGGGGGGGGGGTATTGTATGTGTTTTTTTTACAGGCAAAAGAGCTGAATTCTTTGGGGCATGCCCCGCAAAGGGCCCTGTTCAGGGCTGGTAAGGTAAAAGAGCTTTGAACTTTTTTAATTTAGAATAGGGTAGGGCATATTTTTATTTTGGGGGTCTTTGTTATTTTATTAGGGGGCTTAGAGTAGGTGTAATTAGTTTAAAATTGTTGTAATATTTTTCTAATGTTTGTAAATATTTTTTTATTTTTTGTAACTTAGTTCTTTTTTATTTTTTGTACTTTAGTTAGTTTATTTCATTGTATTTATTTGTAGATATTGTATTTAATTAATTTATTGATAGTGTAGTGTTAGGTTTAATTGTAGATAATTGTAGGTATTTTATTTAATTAATTTATTGATCGTGTAGTGTTAGGTTTAATTGTAACTTAGGTTAGGATTTATTTTACAGGTAATTTTGTAATTATTTTAACTATTTTAGCTATTAAATAGTTCTTAACTATTTAATAGCTATTGTACCTGGTTAAAATAAATACAAAGTTACCTGTAAAATAAATATAAATCCTAAAATAGCTATAATATAATTATAATTTATATTGTAGCTATATTAGGGTTTATTTTACAGGTAAGTATTTAGCTTTAAATAGGAATAATTTATTTAATAAGAGTTAATTTATTTCGTTAGATTTAAATTATATTTAACTTAGGGGGGTGTTAGTGTTAGGGTTAGACTTAGCTTTAGGGGTTAATCCATTTATTACAGTAGCGGCGAGATTCGGTCGGCAGATTAGGGTATAATAATTGAAGTTAGGTGTCGGTGATGTTAGGGAGGGCAGATTAGGGGTTAATACTATTTATTATAGGGTTATTGAGGCGGGAGTGAGGCGGATTAGGGGTTAATAACTTTATTATAGTAGCGGTGCGGTCCGCTCGGCAGATTAGGGGTTAATAAGTGTAGGCAGGTGGAGGCGACGTTGTGGGGGGCAGATTAGGGGTTAATAAATATAATATAGGGATCGGCGGTGTTAGGGGCAGCAGATTAGGGGTACATAGGGATAATGTAAGTAGCGGCAGTTTACGGAGCGGCCGATTAGGGGTTAAAAAAAATATGCAGGTGTCAGCGATAGTGGGAGCGGCAGATTAGGGGTTAATAAGTGTAAGGTTAGGGGTGTTTAGACTCGGGGTTCATGTTAGGGTGTTAGGTGCAGACGTAGGAAGTGTTTCCCCATAGAAAACAATGGGGCTGCGTTAGGAGCTGAACGCAGCTTTTTTGCAGGTGTTAGGTTTTTTTTCAGCTCAAACAGCCCCATTGTTTTCTATGGGGGAATCGTGCACAAGCACGTTTTTGAAGCTGGCCGCGTCCGTAAGCACCGTTGGTATCGAGAGTTGCAGTGGTGTTAAATTATGTTCTACGCTCCCTTTTTGGAGCCTAAAGCACTGAAAACCCAGCCATTCTGTGAACTCTAAATACCAGCGGTATTTAAAAGGTGCGGGAGAAAAAAAAGTATGCGTAGCTAACGCACCTCTTTGGCCGCAGAACTCTAAATCTAGGCGAAAATGTATTAGGATTTTGAGATCATCCCCCATGTATTTACATTTCTGCATTCAATGTTATTTTATCTACATTGTACACTTGAGTACAAAACTTTTTCTTTTCAGTATGGCTAGACCCAGCATGTCACATACTAGTTTGTTTACCTTTGTTACTTTTTGTGATGGTTGCATCACGTCATTATTTTGTGTCATGGTAATGTTGTGTCATTTTCCAGTGTCTTGCTAATTTTTCATTGTTGCATCATTTTTGGTGCATGTTTCCGGCTTTAAAAGAGGAGTCTTTCATTTCCTATTTTCCCAAGAATAATAATTCAGTATTACAATTGGGTGTGCTTCCTACTTGTTTAAATGAACCTGGGTTTAACCTCAGATTGTGTTTTGACCTTGGCTCTTCTCAATCCTCTGGTAACTCGCAAGATCGGACTGATACCTGGCTTTAACCTCAGACTGTGTTTTGACCTTGGCTCTTCTCAATCCTCTGGTACCTCGCAAGATCGGACTGATACCTGGCTTTAACCTCAGACTGTGTTTTGACCTTGGCTCTTCTCAATCCTCTGGTACCTTGCAAGATTGGACTGATACCTGGCTTTAACCTCAGACTGTGCTTTGACCTTGGTTTTTCTTAATCCTTTTGAACCTCGTAAGATCGGACTGATACCTGGCTTTAATCTCAGACTGTGCTTTGACCTTGGATCTTCTCAATTCTCTGATACCTCACAAGATCTGACTAATACCTGGCTTTAACCTTAGACTGTGCTTTGATCTTGGCTCTTCTCAATCCTCTGGTACCTTGCAAGATTGGACTGATACCTGGCTTTAACCTCAGACTGTGTTTTGACCTTGGTTCTACTCAATACTCTGGTACCTCACAAGTTAGTATTGATTTCTGGCTACTTACCTTGACTGTATCCCTTCCTTAGCTTTCTATCTTTGCTGGCATTTGTACCCTACCTGGTAGTTTGACTGTCCTGGTATTCTTGAAAGGATTCCATGTGTCATATTACAGGTACCACTTTTTGTGCTTTACTGTGCTACATTTTTTTCTGGAACTAGTCTTTGCCAGGAGTTGTCCAGAATGCACGGTTGGTTATTTCTCACCCCTACCTTAGTTTTAGACTGGGCACTAACTTGAGTAGCTTGACAGAGCACTGGTAAACACTCTCTTTTCAAAGCACAAATTAATTCAACTAGAATTTTGCTAGTGTGGTTTTACTTGTACTCAATTCTAGTTTCTATACAAATTGTTATATCATTCTGCAAAGTATATAGAGTATTTTTGCATTGTCTTACAATTACATTGTGATACAATATTATTATTATTATTATCAGTTATTTGTAGAGCGCCAACAGATTTTGTAGCGCTATAAACAAATGCGGAGTACAACAAAACAATTATAGGGATCAAATGGGTAGAGGCCTAGTTGGCTCTTAAGAAGGTGATCTACAAACAGATGGACTCTTAGGCTTACATGCTAAGGGGGTTCAGGGGATAGCAATGGAGGAGAGAAACTGGTATAAAAAAAGTTTAGCGTAGGTTGTATGCATCCCTGAACAATAGAGTCTTTAGGGAGCGCTTGAAGTTTCAAAACTAGGGGAGAGTCTTGTGGAGCGAGGCAGAGAGTTCCACAAGATGGGAGCCAGTCTGGATAACTCCTGTAAACAGGAGTGTGATGAGGTAACAAAAGAGGAGGAGAGTAGGAGGTCATGAGCAGAGTGAAGGGGACGGGAGGGAGAGTATCTGGAGACAAGGTTTGAGATATAGGGGGGAGCAGTGCAGTTGAGAGCTTTGTATGTCAGAGTGATAATTTTGTGTTTGATCCTCGAGGCAAGAGGAAGCCAGTGAAGGGATTGGCAAAGAGGTGCAGCAGATGAAGAGAAACATGTAAGGAAGATGAGCCTGGCAGAGGCATTCATTATGGATTGTAAAGGAGCTAGGCAGCAGTTGGGGAGACCAGAGAGGACAGAGTTGCAGTAATTGAGGTGGGAAAGGATGAGAGAGTGGATTAAAATCTAAGCTGTGTCTTGTGTAAGGAAGTGTCTAATTTTAGAGATGTTTTTGAGGTGGAAGCGGCAGGCTTTAGCCAAGGACTGAATGTGAGGAGTGAAATAAAGATCTGAGTCAAATGTGACCCTGAGACATCGGGCATGCGGGGTAGGGGTAATGATGGAGTTGACAACAGTTATAGAGAGATTGGGGGTGGAGATTTTGGAAGAAGGGGGGAAAATAAGGAGCTCAGTTTTGGAGAGATTTAGCTTGAGGTAGTGAGAGGACATCTAGGAAGAGATGTGAGAAAGACAGTTAGTGATATGGGTTAGCAAGGAAGGAGATAGGTCTGGTGTAGAGAAGTAGATTTGGGTGTAGTCGGCATACAAATGATATTGGAAACCGTGGGACTTTATTAGGGAGCCTAGTGATGACGTGTAGATTGAGAAGAGAAGGAGACCGAGGACATAGCCTTGCGGTACTCCGACAGAAAGTGGTGATGTGGCAGAGGAGGCCCCAGAGAAGGCTACACTAAAGGTACGGTTTGACAGGTAGGAAGAGAACCATGAGAGGGCTGTGTCACAGATGCCGAGGGTTTGAAGCAAAAGAGGGTGGTCAACAGTGTCAAAGGCTGCCGACAGATCATGGAGGATAAGCAGAGAGAAGTGATTTTGCTGTAAGTAGGTCGTTGGTAACCTTAACAATTGCTGTCTCTGTGGAGTGATGGGGACGAAATCCAGTGGGTCAAGAAGGGAGTTTAATGTAAGGAAGTGGGATAAGCGTGCATATACTACTTTTTCGAGAAGTTTTGAGACAAGAGGGAGGAGGGAAATAGGGTGGTAGTTGGATGGAGAGGTAGGATCAAGAAAAGGTTTTTTGAGGATAGGTGTGACTAGTGCATGTTTCAGAGATGAGGGAAATATACCGGTGCTGAGGGAGAGGTTGAAAATGTGTGTGAGTATAGGGGTAAGGGTAGCATAGAGGGAGGGAGTAGCTGTGAGGGGATAGGGTAAAGGGGACAGGTAGTGAGGTGAGAGCACAGTATAAGTGCTGAAACTTCTTCCTCAGTAACAGGGGAGAATGAGCTAAGTTTAAGGTTATGTGGGTTGTGGTTGATTGAGAGCATTTGAGGGGGTGAGAGAATGGAATTATGTTAAGAGTTGATTTGTTAATGAAGTGGCTGGCAAAGTCTTGAACTGACAGATAAGTTGTATTAGGAGGTGGGGGAGGGCGGAGAAGAGTATTGAAAGTGGAGAGCAGACGTTTTTGGTTTGAAGAAAGATTAGAGATAAGAGTAGAGAAGTAGTGTTGCTTATGGAGATTAAAAGCATAATAGAGGGAGTTCAAGATGAATTTGTAATGAATAAAATCAGCTGAACTCTGAGATTTTCTCCAGTGCCGCTCAGCAATATGGGAACATCTGCGTAGGTACCGTGTCAGAGGAGTATGCCAGGGCTGAGGATGAGTGTGTGATTTCTGAGCTATGGTAAGAGGGGCCATATTGTCAAGGATGGATGTAAGGGTGGAATAATAGTGGCAGATAGATTGGTCAGGGCAGGAAAAGGAGGAGAAGAATGAGAGGAGAGGTTTGAGAGAATTTGCAAGCTGTTGCTGATCTAATAAGATAATGCTTCTGTGAAGTTTGGTGTGAGGAGTAGAAGGAGGGAGAGTTGTAGGGAGGGATGATATGTTGCAAGTAAGGAGGTGGTGGTCAGAAAGAGGAAAGGTAGAGTTTGTTAGGTTTGAGAGAGTGCATCGATAGCTAAAGATCAGGTCAAGGGAGTCTGTGTGAGTGGGAGAATCAGTCCATTGTAACAAACTGAAAGAGGAAGTGAGTTGCAGAAGTTGTTTTGCAGATGAGGCAGTGGGATTGTCAAGAGGGATGTTGAAGTCACCAAGAATGAGGGCAGGGGTGTCTGAGGAAAATAATTAATTAAGTAGCCAGGCAGCCAAGTGATCTAGAAATTGAGTTGAGGAGCCAGGAGGACAGCATATGACTGCAACACATATAGATAGAGGAGAGAATAAGCAAATCATATGGGTTTCGAATGAGAAAAATGCGAGTGAAGAGATGTTGAAAGGTGCAATGAGAGAAAAGTAAAATACCTACACCACTTCCTTGTCTATTACCAGACCTAGGAGTGTGGCTGAAGTGGACACCCCCATGTGACAGAGCAGCATTGGATGCTGTGTCTAGGGGAGAGAGACAGGTTTCTGTTAGGGCCAGAAGGTTGAGGGAGCAAGAGATAAAGAGGTCATGTATAGAAGTGAGCTTGTTGCAAACCAAGCGAGAGTTCTAGAGTGCACAAGTGAAAAGGGTAGTGGCTTTTGATGCAAGAGGAATGTGAGTAAGGTTGGCTTACCTTCCATGCACATCCATGTGTATGGGATGGTACACATGGATGTGCATGACTAGGCAGTTGTTGGGGACCAGGATTAGGGGAGATGTCACCAGCAGTTAGTAAAAGCAAGAGGGAGAGTGACATGAGGTGAGATACAGATTTGCAGTAATGAGACTGCTTTTGAGACGAGGTGCAGGGGGGAGAGAGAGTGTTTAGGAATAGGTAAAGTTCATAAGTACAAAAGTAAGGTGAGTTTAAGAGAGATGGGCTAATGAACAGTGCAGGTGGAGAGGGAGAAGAAGTAATTGAATAATGTAGTTTGTTATAGAGACAAGAGGTAGCAAAAAGGAATATGAATATATTGAGCATTTTTACAAAAGTGGAAACCAATTAAATACATAAGACACAGTATTACAGCAGCAATTGCATAAGGAAACAATGAGATACATAAATCATAATATTACAGAAGTACTTGCCTTGTGTCTTGCCCCTTGCCCAAACCTTGTTCAATTCTTGTATAATTCTATTGTTAATGCCTCACTTATAAAATGTTCACTCAATTCTTGTATAATTCTATTGTTAATACATAACTTATAAAATGTTCACTTCAAAAATGTGAACATATGTTGTTGTAGCAATGCACAGCCCAGTGCAGTGCACATCCCAAGCTGATGTTAAAATATATAGGCAGGGAAGTCAGCTGTGTCCACTAAATTACTTGATTGATAAATAAGAGACAAATGAAGGGCCAATTTGAAATTTAGATTCTGGTCTCGTCAGGGTGAGTTAAGTAAACAGACAATAAAATTTGGAGAAGGTTAAAACTATGGCATAAGACATTCGGCTAGATTACGAGTTTTTGTCGGTAATGGTGTGCGGTGCTAACAAGCCTTTTTTTCTCACCGCTCACTAAAGACAACACTGCTATTACGAGTTTTCTGCAAGCCTGTGTTAGCCTCAGAAAAGTGAGCGTTGAGCAAAATTTACCAGCGTTGCTTAAGTCAGCGGTGAGCTGGCTGAACATGCTTGTGCACGATTTCCCCATAGGAAACAATGGGGCTGAGCTGGCTGAAAAAAAAACTAACACCTGCAAAAAAGCAGCGTTCAGCTCCTAACGCAGCCCCATTGTTTCCTATGGGGAAATAAAATTTATGTCTACACCTAACACCCTAACATGAACCCTGAGTCTAAACACCCCTAATATTATGCTTATTAACCCCTAATCTGCCACCCTCGACATCGTCGCCACCTACATTATATTATTAACCCCTAATCTGCCACTCCGGACACCGCCGCCACCTACATTATACTTATGAACCCTTAATCTGATGCCCCCAACATCGCCGAACCCTACATTTTATTTATGAAACCCTAATCTGCCCCCCCAACGTCGCCACAACTATATTAAATCTATTAACCCCTAATCTGCTGCCGCCAACGTCGCCACCACTATAATAAATTTATTAACCCCAAAATCTAAGTCTAACCCTAACCCTAACACCTCCCTAACTTAAATATAATTTAAATACATCTAAATAAATTTACTATAATTAACTAAATTATTCCTATTTAAAACTAAATACTTACCTGTAAAATAAACCCTAAGCTAGCTACAATATAACTAATAGTTACATTGTAGCTATCTTAGGGTTTATTTTTATTTTACAGGCAACTTTGTATTTATTTTAACTAGGTAGAATAGTTAGTAAATAGTTATAAACTATTTAATAATTACCTAGTTAAAATAAGTAAAAATTTACGTGTAAAATAAATCCTAACACTATAATTAAATTAATTACCTAAACTAACTACAATTAATTACAATTAAATTAAATAAACTAAATTACGGAAAAAAACCCCACTAAATTACAGAAAATAAAAAAGAAATTACAAATTTTTAAACTAATTGCACCTATCCGAATCCCCTAATAAAATAAAAAAGCCCCCCAAAATAAAAAAAATTCCCTATCCTATACTAAATTACAAATAGCCCTTAAAACGGCTTTTTGCGGGGCATTGCCCCAAAGTAATCAGCTCTTTTACCTGTAAAAAAAATACAATACCCCCCAACATTAAAACCCACCACCCACACACCAAACCCTACTCTAAAACCCACCCAATCCCCACTTAACCCCTTAACGACCAACAACGTATGGTGTACGTCCTGCCATAAAATGCAGTTAACGACAAAGGACGTACCCCATACGTCGTTGGTCTTTGAAAGCAGTGGAAGCGATCCTGATCGCTTCCAGCTGCTTTCATGTTATTGCAGTGATGCCTCGATATTGAGGCATCCTGCAATAACTGTTTTTAGCCATCTGATGCAGAGAGAACCACTCTGTGGACCTCTCTGCATCGGCTATCGATGGACGTTATCGTTGGTGGGTGGGAGCTCATCCAGGGAGGCGGGTGGGCAGTCATTGGTGCATGGGGGCGCGCGTGCACGTGAGATCTATGAAAACAGCATCAATATGCTGTAGATATGGAGGGTGGGAGAGAGGACTGGGGAGGGTGGGATTTTAAAATGAAGGCATCTGGGAGAGGATGGGGGGTTGGATGTTGAGGGGGGGCAGCTACACTACAGAAATAAAGAAAATATTTAATAAAATAAAAAAATTAAAATACATTATTATTTTTCAAACTGGGTACTGGTAGACAGCTGCCAGTACCCAATATGGCGAACAATAAAGGCAGAGGGGGGTTAAAGAGCTGTTTGGGGGGGAATCAGGGAGGTTGGGGGCTAAGGGGGATCCTACACAGCAGAATAATATTTTTTTATTTTTTTAAAAAAAAAAAACTAAAAACCCCCAAAAAACATTTATTTTAGTACTGGCAGACTTTCTGCCATGCCAGTACTTAAGATGGTGGGGACAACTGTGGGGTGGGGGAGGGAAGGGAGCTGTTTGGGAGGGATCAGGGGGTGGGATGTGTCAGGTGGGAGGCTGATCTCTACACTAAAGCTAAAATTAACCCTGCAAGCTCCCTACAAGCTACCTAATTAACTCCTTCACTGCTAGACATAATATACGTGTGATGCGCAGCGGCATTTAGCGACCTTCTAACTACCAAAAAGCAACGCCAAAGCTATATATGTCTGCTATTTCTGAACAAAGGGGATCCCAGAGAAGCATTTACAACAATTTGTGCCATAATTACACAAGCTGTTTGTAAATAATTTCAGTGAGAAACCTAAACGGATAGATTTAGAGTTTTGTCGGTAACGACCCGCCTAGCTAACGCATGCATTTTTTTCCCATTTTTTTTGCATTTGGCGGTGAAATGGTGGCATGAAATATACCAAAATGGGCCTAGATCAATACTTGGGGTTGTTTACTACACTACACTACACTAAAGCTAAAATTAACCCTACAAGCTCCCTACATGCTCCATAATTAACCCCTTCACTGCTGCGCATAATACACGTGTGGTGCGCAGTGGCATTTAGCGGCCTTCTAATTACCAAAAGCAACGTCAAAGCCATATATGTCTGCTATTTGTGAACAAAGGGGATCCCAGAGAAGCATTTAAAACCATTTGTGCAATAATTGCACAAGCTGTTTGTAAATAATTTCAGTGAGAAACCTAAACGGCTAGATTTAGAGTTTTGTCGGTAACGACCCGCGTAGCTAACGCATGCTTTTTTTTCCCCGCACCTTTTAAATACCGCTGGTATTTAGAGTTCACAGAATGGCTGCATTTTCAGTGCGTTAGGCTCCAAAAAAGGAGCGTAGAGCATAATTTACAGCAACTGCAACTCTCGATACCAGCGGTGCTTACGGACGCGGCCCGCTTCGAAAACGTGCTTGTGCACGATTCCCCCATAGGAAACAATGGGGCTGTTTGAGCTGAAAAAAAACTAACACCTGCAAAAAAGCAGCGTTAAGCTCCTAACGCAGCCCCATTGTTTCCTATGGGGAAACACTTCCCTGCACCTAACACCCTAACATGTACCCCGAGTCTAAAAACCCCTAACCTTACACTTATTAACCCCTAATCTGCTGCCCCCGCTATCGCTGACCCCTGCATATTATTATTAACCCCTAATCTGCCGCTCGGTACACCGCCGCAACCTACGTTATACCTATGTACCCCTAATCTGCTGCCCCTAACACCGCCGACCCCTATATTATATTTATTAACCCCTAATCTGCCGCCCCCAACGTCGCCTCCACCTACCTACAATAATTAACCCCTAATCTGCCGACCGGATCTCACAGCTACTCTAATAAATGTATTAACCCCTAAAGCTAAGTCTAACCCTAACACTAACACCCCCCTAAGTTAAATATAATTTAAATCTAACGAAATAAATTAACTCTTATTAAATAAATTATTCCTATTTAAAGCTAAATACTTACCTGTAAAATAAATCCTAATATAGCTACAATATAAATTATAATTATATTGTAGCTATTTTAGGATTAATATTTATTTTACAGGCAACTTTGTAATTATTATTAATAACTATTTAATAGTTACCTAGTTAAAATAATTACAAAATTACCTGTAAAATAAATCCTAACCTAAGTTACAATTAAACCTAACACTACACTATCAATAAATTAATTAAACACAATACCTACAAATAAATACAATGAAATAAACTAACTAAAGTACAAAAAATAAAAAAGAACTAAGTTACAAAAAATAAAAAAATATTTACAAACATTAGAAAAATATTACAACAATTTTAAACTAATTACACCTACTCTAAGCCCCCTAATAAAATAACAAAGACCCCCAAAATAAAAAAATGCCCTACCCTATTCTAAAATTAAAATAGAAAAGCTCTTTTACCTTACCAGCCCTGAAAAGGGCCCTTTGCGGGGCATGCCCCAAAGAATTCAGCTCTTTTGCCTGTAAAAAAAAACATACAATACCCCCCCAACATTACAACCCACCACCCACATACCCCTAATCTAACCCAAACCCCCCTTAAATAAACCTAACACTAAGCCCCTGAAGATCTCCCTACCTTGTCTTCACCACGCCGAGTTCACCGATCGATCCAGAAGAGCCTCCGTAGTCTTGATCCAAGCCCAAGCAGGAGGCTGAAGATGTTCATGATCCGGCTGAAGTCTTCATCCAAGCGGGAGCTGAAGAGGTCCATGATCCGACTGAAGTCTTCTATCAAGCGGCATCTTCAATCTTCTTTCTTCCGGATCCATGTAGTTCATCCCGCCGACGCAGAACATCCATCTTCACCGACGACTTCCCGACGAATGACGGTTCCTTTAAGGGACGTCATCCAAGATGGCGTCCCTCGAATTCCGATTGGCTGATAGGATTCTATCAGCCAATCAGAATTAAGGTAGGAAAATTCTGATTGGCTGATGGAATCAGCAAATCAGATTCAAGTTCAATCCGATTGGCTGATCTGATCAGCCAATCAGATTGAGCTTGCATTCTATTGGCTGATCGGAACAGGAGCCTACAACGTTGGTTTTGACGGCTAACGCCAAACTCTAAATCTAGCCGAAAGTTTGTGATAAAATTTGCGAAAAAGTGAACAATTTTTTTTATTTGATCGCATTTGGTGGTGAAATGGTGGCATGAAATATACCAAAATGGGCCTAGATCAATACTTTGGGATGTCTTCTAAAAATATATATATACATGTTAAAGGATATTCAGGGATTCCTGACAGATATCAGTGTCCCAATGTAACTATCGCTAATTTTGAAAAAAAGTGGTTTGGAAATAGCAAAGTGCTACTTTTATTTAGTGCCCTATAACTTGCAAAAAAAGCAAAGAACATGTAAACATTGGGTATTTCTAAACTCAGGACAAAATATAGAAACTTTTTAGCATGGGTGTTTTTTGGTGGTTGTAGATGTGCAACAGATTTTGGGAGTCAAAGTTTGAAAAAAATAGTTTTTTTTTCCATTTTTCCTCATATTTTATAATTTTTTAATAGTAAATTATAAGATATAATGAAAATAATGGTATTTTTAGAAAGTCCATTTATTGGCGAGAAAAACGGTATATAATATGTGTGGGTACAGTAAATGAGTAAGAGGAAAATTACAGCTAAACACAAACACCGCAGAAATATAAAAATAGCCTTGGTCCCAAACGGTCAGAAAATGGAAAAGTGCTCTGGTCACTAAGGGGTTAATAAAACCTAACAATACCCCCTTGAAGATTACCCTACCTTGAGACGTCTTCACCCAGCTGGGCACAAGTGGACCTCTAGAGGGGCAGAAGTCTTCATCCAATCCGGCCAGAAGAGGACATCCAGACCGGCAGAAGTCTTCATCAAGGCGGCATCTTCTATCTTCTTCCATCCAGAGCGGAGCGGGTCCATCTTGAAGACATCCCACGCGGAGCATCCTCTTCCATCCGATGGCGACTGAAGAATGAAGGTTCCTCTAAGTGACGTCATCCAAGATGGCGTCCCTTCAATTCCGATTGGCTGATAGAATCATATCAGCCAATCGGAATTAAGGTAGGAAAAATCCTATTGGCTGATCCAATCAGCCAATAGGATTGAGCTTGCATTCTATTGGCTGTTCCAATCAGCTAATAGAATGCAAGCTCAATTCTATTGGCTGATTGCATCAGCCAATAGGATTTTTCCTACCTTAATTCCAATAGGCTGATAGGATTCTATCAGCCAATCGGAATTGAAGATTGACAGGGACTCTAATCACGTACTAAAAGAGAGTTACAGGAGAGGAAAAACACCAGAGTGCAGTGAATACTTTGCAAATTGACAGGGAATATATTCACATACCTGATAGCAAAAGTGAAAAAAGTGAGAGTAGGGTTAGCTTGATGCAATGTGCATTTCTTAAGCAGATGTCAATATGCAGCATGGTGTCTTAATAAGCAGCACTGTGGTGAGTACTGAGTATAATTCATTTATAATTCTATTGTTAATGCCTCGCTTATAAAATGTTCACTTTAAAAATGAGAACATATGCTGTTGTAGCATATTCATGTTAAAGGGGCTGTATACATGGATTTCCATATAACTGCATGTAATAGACACTACTATAAAGTAGAATATGATCAGATACAAATGTAAAAACCCAGTATAAAACTTTTTAAAAATGTACTTAGATGCACCCAGTTTAGCACTGTTGATGAGGTTAGGCTGGGACAGCTCCAAAAGTTCAGAAAAGTAGCAGCACCACTTGGTTCAATATCCAACAATGTTTTTTGGGAGATTACATAAACATTTAGCACAACTTTTCAGTCCAAATGACCTTAATCATGTTGTCAATAAAAATTGTTAGACTGGAACACCCAGTGAAAGGGTCTGGGGGTAAAAGGAAGAGCAAAAAATTGCCCTCCCCCCACCCCCACCCTTCCCTGCATATAAAAAGACAAATTATACAAACAAGAGCCACGGGAATCTGTAGAAATCAGTATACATCTAATACTTTCAGGCTAGTTTAGAAATCTGAAAGCCAGCACAATGTTATTAAAAAGTAAGCAAATCTATAATTTTTTTACAAAATCACTCCCAGATGGGCTATATAAATGGATCATCTACAAAATATTTATGCATGAAAAATCTAGTGTTTTTTAATGTCCCTTTAAAGACAAAACACAGTATTTAATTCTTCCTCATATATCTATTTATCTATCTATCATCTATCTATCTATCTATCTATCTATCTATCTGTATATATATGTACAAATGCAAATATATAAAATAGAAACTTTGGTCTTTTGTTTTAAAAAGATTGACTATTTTCCTTAAAATATATTATATATTTTAAATGGCACATTTTATCTAAAAACATTTTTCAGGGCAATAGTTTTACAAAACAATTGTAGTTTTAATTGAAAAAAAAAATACCCAATGCAAACCTAAATTATCAAGTGAAAATGCACATGAAAAGCACCAAATAATGACTGGATACAACCAAATAATACAATTAAATATGCTAATTTACAACAATTTTAATATTTAGGTTAAATATCCTGTACATAAATATGTGTGCACTCAGGACAGGTTTGAATACTGGAATTATAGTGTAAGCCTCTATAAAGTTCTCACAGAAGTAATTGGTCCCTGAAGAGATATTAAAGAATAGATTTCTGCTTAGTGCCTAGACTTAGAAATCACATGTGGCAAAATGAGTCAGTTCATATGGTAACAGCAAAAGAAATGCACGTAACCATTTATCCAATTGCATTTAAGGATTTCAAATAAATTTAGTGCACGTGGTGGCAATATCTGGCATTCAGTTACCTGATTATTTAATACAAATCTGTCTTAAAATATTATATTAAAAAGTTTTGTTAATGCTTAAACTTTTAGAAACTATTTTAAACGGAATAGAAACAAATAAAATCATTGCAGCCTTGAATTGATTTAATCTTAGCAATGTTATCATCTGCATAACTATTCAGAGTATATCACTTTATTATGTGATATAAAATAAAAAGTACCCGATTACAGTTTTGTGGAAACGCATACAAATATTTAAGAAAAAAAATGTATTTTTAAGATTATGGAATAGATTACAAGTGGAGCGTTAATGATAGATCGGGACTCAATAAACAGAATCACTGGACCAAACGAACATTAGCATGCAACTTGATTTTACAAGTCTCTGGTAAATCACAATTACCAGCGAATGGTTATCAAGGCTGACATCGCTTTAGCACACCCTATACTTTCAATGGATTATGCAAGTGAGCTAAATATGTGTATATATATATATATATATATATATATATATATACATACATACGTGTCTATATATGTGTATATATGTGTATACATGTGTATTTCTATGTGTTTATATGGGTAAATATGTGCACACATACAAATAAACACATATAAACATTTAAATACACATATAGGGCGAGATTACATATGCGGCCCAGGTTTCAGCGTAATTTCTGAAACCCACGGCGCCCGTAATTTCACTTCGCACATCAGGGTATCTCATATACAGCGATGTCAGATGCTAGACTGGCGTAAGTAGGACAAACTTGCGATCATCAGAAATGTGCGCAAATACACATTTCTGTCATCGCAAGTAACTTACGCCAGTATTATGTCTGCGCAAAGTGTCAATAAAGAGTAGTTTTATGCAACTGAGGATAAAACACGTAAAAACAAAACCGGAATTAAACTAAAAAAGTGACACGTAATTACGCTATTTAAAATCCCTATATAAATCCCTGCGCAACCTCCATTTTCTTGCGTGTGTTTGGATTGTTCGTTGAGCTACAACACATAGCCCAGGAGTGGAGGATTAGTGAGAGCAGAGAGAGAGGTGCAAACAGAATAAATAGTCAGTTAGGTCGCATTGATGGATTGAGTAAACGTGTACACTTACTTACACATATTCTGACATATTGCACACATTGCATACATACATATACAAATATGCCACACTTTTTTCTTACACCTCACATATTCTGACATATTGCACACATTGCATACATACATATACAAATACGCCACACTTTTTTCTTACACCTCACATATTCTGACATATTGCACACATTGCATACATACATATACAAATACGCCACACTTTTTTCTTACACCTCACATATTTTATTTTTACAGTGTGATAGGCTGAGAGTTTGGTTGTAATTGTGTGTGACTGAACTGGGAGTGAATGGGAGTGTGTGTAGTGTGATTAGTGTGAGGATGGCCGGGAGAGGTAGGGATGAGGGGATGAGGGGAGAGAGGAGGAAGGGAGAGGAGGATAGGAGAGGACAGGAGGAGCAATGGGCCCCCCGACAGGGAGTAAGTGGAGTGGGGAGAGGGAGGGCCAGAAGGGATGATGGGAGGAGAGATACCAGAGAGCCCCAGATACCAGGCACATCCAGGAGAGGGACAAAGTGTGCACATTAAAGGGACACTGAACCCAAATTTTTTCTTTCGTGATTCAGATAGAGCATGCAATATTAAGCAACTTTCTAATTTACTCCTATTATCAAAATTTCTTCCTTCTCTTGGTATCTTTATTTGAAATCTACAAAAGGTTATACAGACTGCGCAAAGGTTAGGGAATATATGCTTTAGAATTTAAGGGGATATTTCTACTAAATCCCCAGGGAAAAGACACACAGAGAACAATGTAAAATCTAAAGCGCCAGTACAGGCAAAAAATACCCAGGAAAAAGAGAGCAAACGATTTTGATGTTTATATTAAAAAATAATTTATTCTTCAACAAATGTCACAATGAGAACCTAAAAATAAAAATATATGTATAACATGGAATGATAATCTCCTCGGTAAAAATGACACCTTATACAAGAATTCAGACAGTAAAATATGTGATTGGCCAATCTCTATTAAAAAATGTGAGTAATCTATAAAAGCATTTACACAAGGAAAATCACACAAGTATTGTAGGCTACTAATGTAAGCAACTAGAACTGTATGTATCACAATTTCTAGCAATTTGTAACACAATATCTATCATAAAAATATCTACTGATAATCTAAAAGTATGTGCGCTAAGTTCAGATACCAAAATAGCTTCCGTTAAATATGGCTATGTCAGCATGACAGTGAAATGTCCACAAAGGTGCAGATGAATATGAATGCTTTACTGGTATCCGTGATTCCTTTAGTGTAGCACAGTGTTTTTGGGTGTTAGTGCTCTAATGGATCCACTCGAAACTACAGGTACCTGTTTTAGTGATCCTTTTAAGTTCAGCTCTTAGAGTGGAATGAGCTGTCTTCTTTGTCCGATGTCACCTTGTAGAAGTAAATGCCTCCAGAATAAGACGAGCAATGTAACTGCTTTAGCTGATCTTGAAGCCGGGCTGTGAACCCCAGCTACAAACACTTCTGTCTCTTGCTCAGTTCGCGCCTATACCGGTTAGGGCGCTGATTGGCTTAATGGTATGGGAGTGTCTGGTTTGAGCTGTGGGGTGCCGGCTCTACAGCTTATCCTTTCCTTTCTTCCTCTTGATGCACAATAGGAGATCCGCAACGCGTTTCCGCTGAAATTACTTCAGCCTTTGTCAAGCTTGATCTCCTTTGAATCCTATGGCTTTAAATAGCCCTCCTTCCATTTCTATTGGTTAAGAATTTCAGCCAATGTGTGTCTAATTGGCTCAGAAATATTTGTTAAAAATTTGTAAACATTATATCTCTTGAATTTATGTATATTCAGATATTGTTTATTTGGTAAATTCTAATAATTAGTCATAAACATGTATTTCTCTAAAATCTAAAATTGAATGATTGTATAAGATTATAAGAGATATTTTCAACAAACGTTGATAAAAGAACTAAGATGATAAAAAAACTTAATTTTGTTAAACTAAACTTTATTTAAGAGATATTAAGGTTGGAATTAATCATAAACAAGTATTTCTCTGCAAACTAAAATTTGATTGATTATATAAGATTATAAGTGATATTTTCAACAAACGTTGATAAAAGATCTAAGATGATAAAAAAAAAGGTTTATTTTTGAAAAACTAATCTCAATTGTAGAGATATTAAGGTTGGAATTCAGAGATGTCCTTAGTAAGGACTAAATGCTACACAATGGTCTAAATTTGTGGAAAAAAGGTGGTGAAAAAAATATATATGATAAAATTTGAATTTTTTTTTTTTTTTTTTTTTTTAAAAGGATTGGGATAATTTCACTAATATAATACAGTTTATACTGATTTGTATATAACTTTTCTCTAGTATTTACTGCTTCTATTTTTATAGAAGGTACTAAATTTTGATATTATTTTAAATTTATTTTCATTTTATTTAAATAAAATCAAAATAAATTTAAAATAATATCAAAATTTAGTACCTTCTATAAAAATAGAAGCTGTAAATACTAGAGAAAAGTTATATACAAATCAGTATAAACTGTATTATATTAGTGAAATTATCCCAATCCTTTAAAAAAATAAAAAATAAAAAAATTCAAATTTTATCATATATATTTTTTTCACCACCTTTTTTCCACAAATTTAGACCATTGTGTAGCATTTAGTCCTTACTAAGGACATCTCTGAATTCCAACCTTAATATCTCTACAATTGAGATTAGTTTTTCAAAAATAAACCTTTTTTTTATTTTTTATCATCTTAGATCTTTTATCAACGTTTGTTGAAAATATCACTTATAATCTTATATAATCAATCAAATTTTAGTTCGCAGAGAAATACTTGTTTATGATTAATTCCAACCTTAATATCTCTTAAATAAAGTTTAGTTTAACAAAATTAAGTTTTTTTATCATCTTAGTTCTTTTATCAACGTTTGTTGAAAATATCTCTTATAATCTTATACAATCATTCAATTTTAGATTTTAGAGAAATACATGTTTATGACTAATTATTAGAATTTACCAAATAAACAATATCTGAATATACATAAATTCAAGAGATATAATGTTTACAAATGTTTAACAAATATTTCTGAGCCAATTAGACACACATTGGCTGAAATTCTTAACCAATAGAAATGGAAGGAGGGCTATTTAAAGCCATAGGATTCAAAGGAGATCAAGCTTGACAAAGGCTGAAGTAATTTCAGCGGAAACGCGTTGCGGATCTCCTATTGTGCATCAAGAGGAAGAAAGGAAAGGATCAGCTGTAGAGCCGGCACCCCACAGCTCAAACCAGACACTCCCATACCACTAAGCCAATCAGCGCCCTAACCGGTATAGACGCGAACTGAGCAAGAGACAGAAGTGTTTGTAGCTGGGGTTCACAGCGCGGCTTCAAGATCAGCTAAAGCAGTTACATTGCTCGTCTTATTCTGGAGGCATTTACTTCTACAAGGTGACATCGGACAAAGAAGACAGCTCATTCCACTCTAAGAGCTGAACTTAAAAGGATCACTAAAACAGGTACCTGTAGTTTTGAGTGGATCCATTAGAGCACTAACACCCAAAAACACTGTGCTACACTAAAGGAATCACGGATACCAGTAAAGCATTCATATTCATCTGCACCTTTGTGGACATTTCACTGTCATGCTGACATAGCCATATTTAACGGAAGCTATTTTGGTATCTGAACTTAGCGCACATACTTTTAGATTATCAGTAGATATTTTTATGATAGATATTGTGTTACAAATTGCTAGAAATTGTGATACATACAGTTCTAGTTGCTTACATTAGTAGCCTACAATACTTGTGTGATTTTCCTTGTGTAAATGCTTTTATAGATTACTCACATTTTTTTAATAGAGATTGGCCAATCACATATTTTACTTTCTGAATTCTTGTATAAGGTGTCATTTTTACCGAGAAGATTATCATTCCATGTTATACATATATTTTTATTTTTAGGTTCTCATTGTGACATTTGTTGAAGAATAAATTATTTCTTAATATAAACATCAAAATCATTTGCTCTCTTTTTCCTGGGTATTTTTTGCCTGTACTGGCGCTTTATCTTTATTTGAAATGCAAGAATGTAAATTTAGATGCCGGCCCATTTTTGGTGAATAACCTGGGTTATTCTTGCTGATTGGTGGATGAATTCAACCACCAATAAAAAAGTGCTTATCCAGAGTTCTGAAACAAAAAAGAATCTTATATGCCTTCTTTTTCAAATAAAGATAGCAAGTGAACGAAGAAAAATTGCTAATAGGAGTAAATTAGAAAGTTTCTTAAAATTGAATGCTCTATCTGAATCACAGATTCAGTGTCCCTTTAAGACAGAAGGGGAGAGGAGGGAGAGGATAGGGAGGAACCCATACTGCCAGGGACATTACAGGGAGGAAGCCAAGTGGTCATGGAGGATGAGAGGCTGAGATGTCCCAACTTCTCATTTGCTGAAAATGTTGCCCTAGTCCAGGCCATCATGGACAACTACAGTGACCTCTTTGGGCAGGAGAAGGGCAAAGGCAGTGCCAATAAGGACTGCATGGATGGCGGTAGAGGATGCCATCAACAGCGTGGCCCCGAAGAGGAGGACTATAGAGGGCCTGAAAAAGAGGTGGAATGATTGTAAGAGGAGGGTCAAAGAGAAGATGGGGCAGGAAGCTATCCACCAGAAGGGAACAGGCAGTGGGCCATCCCTGGAAATGGAGTTCAACACCTGGCAGGAGATGATATGCAGATCCCTGAGTATCACAGCAGTCTGTGGACCTCCAGGGGTTTGTGACTCAGGGGTTGCAACTACAGCACATCATGCTGGTAAGTATAATCCCACACACCTGTATTATATGTAATTGCAATGCAACATCCTTTAATAATATCACATATTCATGTACATGATAAGGAGCATGGTATTTGGAGTACTAACAAAAACCTCTACAATTATAATTGAAATTACTGCTATATAACACAATGCAATTCATGATGTGAGGTGGAATAGTGCAATACTAACATGTCTCAGAGTAACACAGGCCACAAGCCACATGTAGAGTTTTCATTAAATGGACACTATAGCCATCCCAATACATTTAGCTCAATAAAGCAGGTTCTGTGCCTAGGTCAAGCTAAAGTAAATTGTGTGACCATAGTGTCACTTAACCCCTTAACAATCAAGGACGTATAGGGTACGTCCTACAAAAAATGTCAGTTAGTGACCAAGAATGTATTACAAACGTGTCAGCTCGCCGCTTCAAACTCCATACCGGGCGCTTCCTTGGCTCACAATAGTGACGTCAGACGCCACAGATACCGGCATAAGGGCTTAGCAAAAGGGCAAAGGGTGCAATGCTCAAAAAGCAGAAACCAACTGCTATGGATACATAAAAATAATTACAAGAGCAGCACAGCAGTATTATTGAAACAAAATACCTTTATTTCACATGTAAGACATACATGCATGCAAGAATGGACAAAACGTCTGACATGTTTCGCGCCTTCTAGTGGCGCTTCATCATAGTCTATGATGAAGCGCCACTAGAGGGTGCGAAACATGTCAGACGTTTTGTCCATTCTTGCATGCATGTATGTCTTACATGTGAAATAAAGGTATTTTGTTTCAATAATACTGCCGTGCTGCTCTTGTAATTATTTTTAAGTGACCAAGAATGTACCCTGTACGTCCTCATGGATTTCAAGCGGTGGAAGCAATCTTTATTGCTTCCAACCGCTTTCAAGGTGTTACATTGATGCCTCGGTATTGAGACATCACTGTAATACCTTATTTTTGACACCGATGCAGAAAGAGCCACTTTGTGGCAATCTCTGCATCAGACATCAATGGCGCCGATCATTGGTGTGTGAGATCAGCAGCTGGGAGGCAGCTGGGCAGCCCATCAATGCAAGACCTTCATAATCTGTTATTCTGAAGTTGCGCCGCGGTCAGCGGAAGCGGTCCTGGGGGGCGGGGGCGGGGGCGGCTGTGTGCGCACGCGCGCCAAATCTCGTTTTTTTAGTTCCTTAAAATATCTGCTTACAACAACGGTGGGGATTTCAGGGCCATTGTGCAAGGGATCTGGGAGGGGGAGGGAGGTAGGAGTTTGAGGGGGACAGCTACACTACAGAAAATATGTTATTGGAAAAAAAATTACAATTTTCTTTGGGCAAACTGGGTACTGGCAGATAGCTGCCAGTACCCAAGATGGCAGCAAATAGGTAGAGGGGGAGGGTTAGAGAGCTGTATTGGGGAATCAGGGAGGTTGGGGGTTAAGAGGGGATCCTACACAGCAGAATATGTTGGGGTTTTAAAAAAAAAAAAAAAGAGACCTTTTATTTTAGTACTGGCAAACTTTCTGCCAGTACTTAAGATGGCGGGGACAATTGTGGGGTGGGGGAGGGAAGAGAGCTGGTTGGGAGGGATCAAGGGGTGGGATGTTTCAGGTGGGAGGTTTATCTCTACACTAAAGTTAAAATTAACCCTGCAAGCTCCCTACAAGCTATCTAATTAACCCCTTCACTGCTGGGCATAATACAAGTGTGGTGCGCAGCGGCATTTAGCGGCCTTCTAATTGCCAAAAAGCAATGCCAAAGCCATATATGTCTGCTATTTCTGAACAAAGGGGATCCCAGAAAAGCATTTACAACCATTTGTGCCATAATTGCACAAGCTGTTTGTAAATAATTTCAGTGAGAAACCTAAAGTTTGTGAAAAAGTTTGTGAAAAAATGAACTTTTTTTTTATTTAATTGCATTTGGCGGTGAAATGGTGGCATGAAATATACCAAAATGGGCCTAGATCAATACTTTGGGTTGTCTACTACACTACACTAAAGCTAAAATTAACCCTACAAGCTTCCTACAAGCTCCCTAATTAACCCCTTCACTGCTGGGCATAATACACATGTGGTGCGCAGCGGCATTTCAGCGGCCTTCTAATTACCAAAAAGCAACGCCAATGCCATATATGTCTGCTATTTTTGAACAAAAGGGATTCCAGGGAAGCATTTACAACCATTTGTGCCATAATTGCGCAAGCTGTTTTTAAATAATTTCAGTGAGAATCCTAAAATTGTGAAAAATGTAACTTTTTTTTTATTTAATCGCATTTGGCGGTTAAATAGTGGCATGAAATATACCAAAATGGGCCTAGATCAATATTTTGGGTTGTCTACTACACTGCACTAAAGCTAAAATTAACCCTACAAGCTCCCTAATTAACCCCTTCACTGCTGGGCATAATACATGTGTGGTGCGCAGCTGCGTTTAGCGGCCTTCTAATTACCAAAAAGCAACGCCAAAGCCATATAAGTCTGCTATTTCTGAACAAAGGGGATCCCAGAGAAGTATATACAACCATTTGTGCCATAATTGCTCAAGCTGTTTGTAAAGTGAGAAACCTAAAGTTTGTGAAAACGTTTGTGAAAAAGTGAACAATTTTTTTTATTTGATTGCATTTAGCGGTGAAATGGTGGCATGAAATATACCAAAATAGGCCTAGATCAATATTTTGGGTTGTCTTCTAAAAAAAATATATACATGTCAAGGGATTTTCAGGGATTCCAGACAGATATCAGTGTTCCAATGTAACTATCGCTAATTTTGAAAAAAAGTGGTTTGGAAATAGCAAAGTGCTACTTGTATTTATTGCCTTGTAACTTGCAAAAAAGTAAAGTACATGTAAACATTGAGTATTTCTAAACTCAGGACAAAATTTAGAAACTATTTAGCATGGGTATTTTTAGTGGTTGTAGATGTGTAACAGATTTTGGGGGTCAAAGATAGAAAAAGTGTGTTTTTCTTCATTTTTGGTTTTGAGGGGGAGCCAAGACAGGCACAAAGGGTCCATGTATTTACACCCCCACAACACAATCACAGTCTCATGCCAGTCATGGATATTACCCACAGACTATGTCACAGGATGTGCCTATTGTAGAGGCTGAGTAGTCACACACTGGTCATCAGTGGGAATACCAATCATCTATGAGAGCTCCACCATCTTATTCACTGGGACGAGCTCCAGCATCCACATCCCTGGGATGAGCTCCACCATGATCTTCCCTGGGACGAGCTTCAACATCTGCAGATGAAAATACAGCAGAAGCTACAACTGTCCCTCAAGCACCAGAAGCTACAACTGCCTCTCAAGCACCAGAAACTACAATTGCCCCTCAAGCACCGGAAGCTACAACTGCCCCTCAAGCACCAGAAACTACAGTTGCCTCCCAAGCACCAGAAACTACAGCTGCCCCTCAAGCACCAGAAACTACAGCTGCCCCTCAAGCAACAGAGGAACATCCACAAGCATTACCTCTTCTCCAATATCGTGGCCCTCAAGCAACTGCCAGCGCTGTTGCTCAAGAGTCTGTAGATGCATTGGCATCTACTTATCAAAGCTCTTCGGCTTTTTTTCAGCTTTCTTGGTACCCTGTCACTAAACACCCACACTATACTATACTGTTTTACCCCTATCCCGCTACTCACGGACCGCACCACAACTAAATAAAGTTATTAACCCCTAAACCGTCGCCCCCGGACCCCGCCGCACCTAAATAAAGTTATTAACCCCTAAACCGCCGCTCCCGGACCTCGCCGCACCTAAATAAAGTTATTAACCCCTAAACCGCCGCTCCCGGAGCCCACCACAACTCTAATAAATGTATCAACCCCTAAACCGCCGTTCCCGGAGCCAACCGCAATCTACATTATACATTTTAACCCCTAATATTCCGCCACCTACATAAAGTTATTAACCCTTATCCTGCTGTTGCTCAAGAGTCTGTAGATGCATTGGCATCTACTTATCAAAGTTCTTCGGCTTTTTTTCAGCTTTCTTGGTACCCTGTCACTAAACACCCACACTATACTATACTGTTTTACCCCTATCCCGCTGCTCCCGGACCCCGCCGCAACTAAATAACGTGTTTAACCCCTAAACCGCCACTCCTGGAGACCACCGCCACCTACATTATATTTATTAACCCCTAATCTGTCCCCCTACACCGCCGCCACCTACATTATATTTATTAACCCCTAATCTATTATTATTAACCAATAAGTACAAAAAAACAAACACTAAATTACAGACAATAATAAAATAATTACAAGAATTTTAAACTAATTACACCTACTCTAATGCCCCTAATAAAATAAAAAAGCCCCCCAAAATAAAAAAAAGCCCTACCCTACACTAAATTACAAATAGCCCTTAAAAGGGCTTTTTGCGGGGCATTGCCCCAAAGTATTCAGCTCTTTTACCTGAAAAATAAAGTACAATACCCCCCAACATTAAAACCCGCCACCCACACACCCAACCCTATTTTAAAACCCACCCAATCCCCCCTTAATAAAACCTAACACTAACCCCTTGAAGATCACCCTACCTTGAGACGTTGAGACGAAGTCCTCAACGAAGCCGTGCGAAGTGGTCCTCCAGACGGGCAGAAGTCTTCATCCAAGCTGGACAGAAGAGATCCTCCAGACTGCAGAAGTCTTCATCCAGGCGGCATCTTCTATCTTCATCCATTCGGCGCGGAGGGGGTCCATCTTCAACACATCCTTGGGTGAAGACGTCTCAAGGTAGGGTGATCTTCAAGGGGTTAGTGTTAGGTTTTATTAAGGGGGGATTGGGTGGGTATTAGAGTAGGGTTGGGTGTATGGGTGGTGGGGTTTTAATGTTTGTGGGGTATTGTACTTTTTTTCAGGTAAAAGAGCTGATTACTTTGGGACAATGCCCCGCAAAAAGCCCTTTTAAGGTCTATTTGTAATTTAGTGTAGGGTAGGGCTTTTTTTATTTTGGGGGGCTTTTTTATTTTGTTAGTGGGTTTAGAGTAGGTGTAATTAGTTTAAAAATCTTGTAATTATTTTATTATTTTCTGTAATTTAGTGGGGGGGTTTGTACTTTAGATTATTTTATTTCATTTTATTTAATTGTTGTTAATTGTAGTTAATGTAGGTAATTAATTTAATTATAGTGTAGTGTTAGGTGTAATTGTAACTTAGGTTAGGTTTTATTTTACAGGTACTTTTGTCTTTATTTTAACTAGGTAGTTATTAAATAGTTAATAACTATTTAATAACTATTGTGCCTAGTTAAAATAAATACAAAGTGGCCTATAAAATAAAAATAAATCCTAAGATAGCTACAATGTATCTATTAGTTATATTGTAGCTAGCTTAGGGTTTATTTTACAGGTACGTATTTAGTTTTAAATAGGAATAATTTATTTCGATTTATTTTGCGGTGTAGGGGGCAGATTAGGGGTTAATAAATATAATGTAGGTGATGGTGGGCTCCGGTAGCGGCGGTTTAGGGGTTAATAAGTATAATGTAGGTGGCGGCGGTGTAGGGGGGGCAGATTATGGGTGTTTAGACTCGGGGTACATGTTAGGGTGTTAGGTGTAGACATTACCATAGGAATCAATGGGATATCGGGCAGCAGCGAACATGAGCTCTTGCTGCTTTCCAACTCCCATTGTTTCCTATGGCATCCGCCGCCTCCAGGGCAGCGGATTGAAAGCCAGGTATGCTGGGCCGGAAAAGTGCAGAGGGTACCTGCTAGTTATTTGATAACTAGCAAAAGTAGTCAGATAGTGTCGAACTTGCGTTCAGAACATCTGTAGTGACGTAAGCATCGATCTGTCCGGCAGATCGTATGTTACGTCACTAAATTCTACTTTTGCTGGTCGGTAGAGTTTGATAACTAAGGAAAATCAGGCTTGCCACAAATACGCTGCGGAATTCCAGAGTATTTGCGGTTGATGGCTTGATAAATACATGCCATTGTATTCTCCCCTGGGTGAGGAATACATTACACTCCAGAGGAGGTTCGTCACAAGCACTGAGAGCATACAGAGAGGCCAAGAGAGGGTCTTCAGGGGCCAAGAGAGGTTACACAGATGTAGCATAGAACTGCAGAAGGACATCGCAGCATCGTTAAGTGCAAGTTTTCAAAACCAGTCACAGATTATGCGAATTCTGTCTGATATGCAGATGCAGATGGACAATAGATGGAGAGAACAAAATTAACTTTTGGGTGTGTTGGTTGAGCACTTTACACACCAGCAGGACACTGCCTCTAGCCTATCATCTGTGGCCAGCACACCAGCAGAAACACCAGAACCTTCTAGAACAAAGAGAACAAGGCAATCAACTACAGGCACCTCAGCTTTCTCATTCAAGAAGCCAATATATATATATATATATATATATATATATATATACAGGTAGCCCTCAGTTTACGCTGGGGTTAGGTTCCAGAAGGAATGGTTGTAAATCGAAACCATTGTAAATTGAAACCCAGTTTATAATGTAAGTCAATGGGAAGTGAGAGAGTTAGGTTCCAGGCCCCTCTCAAAATTGTCATAAGTAACACCTAATACATTATTTTTAAAGCTTTGAAATGAAGACTTTAAATGCTAAACAGCATTATAAACCTAATAAAATAATCACACAACACAGAATATATAATTAAACTAAGTTAAATGAACAAAAACATTTGCTAAACAGCATTATAAATCTAATAAAATAATCACACAACACAGACTTTACTTGCATTTTTCTGCAAACAGTTCTTTCTATGCATTCCAATCTGGACTGATTTATAGACAGGAAGATCTTGTTCCTTTGCAAGCTGCTCGATAGCTCAGGTCTGGTTAAACTGATTCATTTCAGCTTGCTTGGCTTGCATATCTTTGTTGCAACACAAGCGGACAGCTCCACCTATTGGCTATTTTAATCAATACACTGCTTCTCAATGCATTTCAATAGCAGTCACATGACTGAAAAAAAAGGTTGTTATTCTGAAACGGTGCAAATTGAACCGTTGTAAACCGAGGGCCACCTGTATATATATATATATATATATATATATATATATATATATATTATAATAGTTCACCATAAACATTGTCCTCTGTTATTTACCATGTAATTGTCATACACATCCATGTGAGGTGTGTTTTATTACACTAATATTGTTAAAACATATATTATCATGTTTATGACATTTTCTTGTACTATAACTCACATCCCACATAGTAGTGTATGAAGGGTACATATAGTAATATTAACTTATAAGATGTAAATTAATGTATCTCACATCCAATATAAATTGACACATGGGTATATATAATACTGATGTTACTGATAGGGTGTGCATTGTCAGGTGTTTTGAGACTGCAGGTGAGAGGTTGTGCTGTTTGTGATTGGTTTGACACAATTGCAGAGTAGGAATATTGATTTTTAATAATTAAGTGGGCTACAAGGTTTAAAGGGACAGTTTACTAAAAAATGTTCTTCCCTTTAATTTTTCCCAGTGATCCACTTTACCTGCTGGAGTGTATTAAATTGTTTACAAGTATTTCCTTTGCCCTTATGATTGCATTTTAAATATTTTATTTAGCCTGTGGTATACCCACCCATCATTAAATATTTTGGCCTCAAGGCCAAGCTGTGTGAAAACAGCCAATAGAATAAATTACACTCCCAGTGGGTTCTAGAAGAGATAAGGTAATAAAATGTTAACTTTCTATTGTTCTCTCCAAGTATTGGTGATTGGATTATGAACAGATATAAAATAAAGAAGTAAGTATATGAACACAGTATGATAAAGTAATGAGATCTGATTATACCTACAAGCTCAACCCACATTATTAGATTGTGACTTCAAAACACAAAATCTGCTATTTCATATACATAAATAAACCTTTAAAAAGCAAATCTCATACATTTTATACTCTGCAGCTATTAAAAAAAGCAATTAGAAAGAGAAAAACAATTTTATAGTATACTGTCCTTTTAACTATTTAAGACGCTGCTTAAATGTATGTGTTTGTTAAGGCTTCCAGGGAGTTACATTGCTCTTTTAGAATTTTCTCAATTCTGCGCGCGTAAATCCTTGCACTGAATATGTGATACCGAATGGTGAAGCCAGTTCTATGTTAGTTTATGGGAGTAAAAAAATGTGGGCGACGGGTAAAATATACGTGTGTAACTTGTATGCTACGCCATATATGTGATACCAAAACCGCATAAAAACCGCATAAAAACTGCCGTTGCCCGCAAAGCACATATATAGACAAATATAGTATATACACTTAATTCTTTACCTTGAAACATGCAATATCATTTTTAATCAATTTTAATAGATGTGTGCATTCGTCAGCTTCACTAGCTGCAGAATGCAGAAGAAGGCGGCCACTTGCAGCCTTCGGCTTTTTGGAGCCAGATTTATTTTTGTGAAAGTGCAACACACTAAGATCTGTGCAGATCCAGCAAAACTTTCACACGAATATTTATTTAGATATATAGGTATAGATATATATTTTACAAAAAAAACTAGACAGATATATAAAGAAATATTTATTTAAAAATGAAGTGAAGAACATATAAATTTAAAGTATTCCTAAAGCACCTTTGGCTTTAGCGCAGTTAATCTAGAGCAGTGTCGAGTTAGCGAGCAAGCGATAAATGGAAAATGCTTTCTTTAGTGTGCCCACATAAATCTATGGGGAGAGGGTGTTAGCGGCGCATTTGGGATATCAGAAGTTCTAAAGTTAGCGTACCTTAGTCTTTACCTCACGCTCTAACTTTTTAATGTTAATTTGTAATACGAGAACTAATCCGACTGCACTCATTTTTTACCATGAGCGCAGCTAGCCAAAAAACATATTTCTCAGCTTGGTCAAAATAGCTTGATTCTCAAGACAATTTTTTTATTCTGCCTAAAACCAACTATAGTATGCCCTCACAAACTGGATATTTGTAATTAATACGTAGCGTAACATTGGTATTTCCTACAACTGACATTCAAATCAGGCTTATACATACAAGAAAAGGCAATGGAAATAAAACCCACCAAATAATGGTAGCATTGTTTAGTTCACAGTCTTACCTTCATCTGTTGTTGAGGGGGAAGGGAGATACACAGGAAAAACACATAAGACATGGAAGCAGATACAGATTTATATGTTCATTTTTTATTTATTTGCATATGAAAACACAATAAGCAAATACATGCTAATCATTTAAAAACAGCATATTTAAAAAACATACACACACATATATATTCACACACACACACACACACATATATATTCACACACACATATATATTCACACACACACACATATATATTAACACACACATATATATTCACACACACATATATATTCACACACACACACATATATATTAACACACACATATATATTCACACACACATATATATTCACACACACACACATATATATTAACACACACATATATATATATTCACACACACATATATATTCACACACACACACATATATATTAACACACACATATATATTCACACACACATATATATTCACACACACACACATATATATTAACACACACATATATATTCACACACACACACACACACACATATATATTCACACACACATATATATTCACACACACACACATATATATTAACACACACATATATATTCACACACACATATATATTCACACACACACACATATATATTAACACACACATATATATTCACACACACATATATATTCACACACACACACATATATATTAACACACACATATATATTCACACACACACACACACACACATATATATTCACACACACATATATATTCACACACACACACATATATATTAACACACACATATATATTCACACACACATATATATTCACACACACACACATATATATTAACACACACATATATATTCACACACACATATATATTCACACACACACACATATATATTAACACACACATATATATATATTCACACACACATATATATTCACACACACACACATATATATTAACACACACATATATATTCACACACACATATATATTCACACACACACACATATATATTAACACACACATATATATTCACACACACACACACACACACATATATATTCACACACACATATATATTCACACACACACACATATATATTAACACACACATATATATTCACACACACATATATATTCACACACACACACATATATATTAACACACACATATATATTCACACACACATATATATTCACACACACACACATATATATTAACACACACATATATATTCACACACACACACACACACACACATATATATTCACACACACATATATATTCACACACACACACATATATATTAACACACACATATATATTCACACACACATATATATTCACACACACACACATATATATTAACACACACATATATATTCACACACACATATATATTCACACACACACACATATATATTAACACACACATATATATTCACACACACATATATATTCACACACACACACATATATATTAACACACACATATATATATATTCACACACACATATATATTCACACACACACACATATATATTAACACACACATATATATTCACACACACATATATATTCACACACACACACACACATATATATTAACACACACATATATATTCACACACACACACATATATATTCACACACACATATATATTCACACACATATATATTCACACACACACACATATATATTAACACACACATATATATTCACACACACACACATATATATTAACACACACATATATATTCACACACACACACATATATATACAGTTGTGGGAAAAAGAAAATACACCCTCTTTGAATTCTATGGTCATACGTATCAGAACATAATAACAATCATCTGGTCCTTAGCAGGTCTTAAAATTAGGTAAATAAACCCTCAAATGAACAACACATGACATATTACACCGTGTCATGAAAAAAAGCCATGGCTTCTCATTCCTTGAGACTCAAAGATTTCAGAGATGGGGTAAATAACCTAGGAAGAAGGTCATTTATACAAAAGTGATGGGAGGTGGTTAGTAAATTTAAATGTAAAAATTGGAGGTTCAGAAAAACATTAGATACACAGACAGACAGATAGATAGATAGATAGATAGATAGATAGATAGATAGATAGATGATAGATAGATAGATATAGATATAGATAGACATGTTGTACATTGATTTAAAACTGATGAGTACAACAGTTTTCAATACTGATATCTCATTCAAAGGAACATCAAGGGGCATATGTATCAAGCTCCGAATGGAGCTTGATGCCCCGTGTTTCTGGTGAGCCTGCAGGCTCGCCAAAAACAGCAGTTATGAAGCAGCGGTCACAAAGACTGCCGCTCCATAACCTGTCCGCCTTCTCTGAGCAGGCGGACAGACATCGCTGGAAATCAACCCGATCGAGTACGATCGGGTTGATTGACACCCCCTGCTGGCGGAGCTGCTGGTGCAATGCTGAATACGGCAAGCGTATTGCTCGCCGTATTCAGCGAAGTCTGGCGGACCTGATCTGCACTGTAGGATCAGGTCCGCCAGACTTTGATAAATATGCCCCCAAATGTTAAATTAACGTTATATAGAATTATATATCTAAACCAAATATTGGCATATCAATGTATTTTAGTTATTTAAATATTGAAGAAAACAGAACTGTACAGTTTTAGTGTCCATGACGGAATGGGCGCTGCTACTCTCTTACCCTTTTGTGTCAGAAAAAGACGTATAGAATACCACATGAACATAACCACATGAACAAGTAAAAAAAAAAGAAAAAAAGTCTAGCCTCAAAATTTCCTAAGTAACCACATATCTTTGTAGTGGGACTTTAAGGGGAGTTACCCACGTGTATACATAGTCACTTTCTTTTCTCCTCAGTTCAATTTAGTGTACTCCAAAGAATCACAAGATTATGATGAATTTAGAAGAATTTACTGCTAAGCAAAGTGTAAATTTAACAACTTAACATGTTGATTAGCTACTCATTTGTTTCTTTTTATTTTCACCATACAGATGACAATATGAAGATGGTTGAATGCTGCTCTTCAAAAGTTGCTCTGAAGAATTTTGTTACTCTCTTGTATTTGCATTAGAGTTAAAGGCCCCTATTTAACAAAGGTCTTGCGGACCTGATCCGACAGTGCGGATCAGGTCCGCAAGACCTCGCTAAATGCAGAGAGCAATACGCTCTCTGCATTCAGCATTGCACCAGCAGCTCACAAGAGCTGCTGGTGCAATGCCGCCCCCTGCAGACTCGCGGCCAATCAGCCACCAGCAGGGAGCTGTCAATCAACCCGATCGTACTCGATCGGGTTGTTTTGTGGCGATTGCTGTCCGCCTGCTCAGAGCAGGCGGACAGGGTTATGGAGCAGCGGTCTTTGTGACCGCTCCTTCATAACTGCTGTTTCTGGCAAGCCTGCAGGCTCGCCAGAAACACGGGGCATCAAACTCCATTCGGAGCTTGATAGATAGGCCCCAAAGGAAAATTTATATTGAGTAATAAGTCCCTTTGCGTTGCAGGGACAGAATTCAAGATCAGCAAAGGAATCTATCAGAAATCAGTCCTAACACTCACCTAGATTACGTGTTTTGCGTTACGGTTTTAATGCAAAAAAAATGGCCATTTGAGGGTAAAAACAGTAACACAGCCATTACGAGTCTTGTCGGTATAGCTATATCGCAAGCATTTTATCCTGTAACGCAACATCAATCCCACACTCAAAAAAATAAATTTTTGCGTGGGATTTCCATAGTGCCGGTATTACAGGTTGTGCGGTGAGGCTAAAATGCTTGCGTTCAAGCCTATACCAACGCGATCCGTTCCACTATCTGAGACCAGTAGTTATGAGTTTTGCGCAGCAAAACTGTTACACAAAACTCATAACTAAAACGTTCAAAGTACACTAACACCCATA
Source organism: Bombina bombina (assembly GCF_027579735.1). Classification (NCBI taxonomy): domain Eukaryota; kingdom Metazoa; phylum Chordata; class Amphibia; order Anura; family Bombinatoridae; genus Bombina; species Bombina bombina. The sequence continues at coordinate 408,990,712 of NC_069499.1, read as the reverse complement.
AATTACCTATTAACCCCTATGCCGCCGCCCTCCTGCATCGCAAACACTATTTAAATCTTATTAACCCCTAATCTGCCGTCCCTGACATCGCAGACACTAATAAAAGATATTAACCCCTAATCCGCCGCTCCCCGACATTGCCGCCACTATAATAAAGTTATTAACCCCTAAACATCTGGCCTCCCACATCACCGCCACTAAATAAACCTATTAACCCCTAAACTGCCAGCCCCCCACATCGAAAAAATTAAATTAAACTATTAACCCCTAAACCTAACATCCCCCTAACTTTAAATGAATATTATCCCTATCTTAAAATAAATAAAAACTTACCTGGGAAATTAAAAAAACCTAAGTTTAAACTAACAATTAAACTAACATAACTATTATACTAAAATTAAAATAGCTACCAATTATATAAACTATATTACACATTAAGAAACCCTAACACTACTAAAAAAAATTGTCTAAAATTACAAAAAATAAAAAATACTAAATTACAAAAAATAACAAACAGTAAATTACGAAAAATAACAAACAAAATCATCCAAAATAAAAACAATTACACCTAATCTAATAGCCCTATAAAAATAAAAAAACTCCCCCAAAATAAAAAAAACCTTGCCTACAAAAAACAACTAATAGCCCTTAAAATAGTCTTTTGTAGGGCATTGCCTAAAAGAAATCATCTCTTTTACCTACAAAAAATACAAAGACCGCCCCAACAGTAAAACCCACCACCCAACCAACCCCCCAAAATAAAAAAAAACTAACTCTAACAAAAACCTAAGCTACCCATTGCCCTGAAAAGGGCATTTTTATGGGCATTGCCCTTAAAAAGGGCATTAAGCCCTTTTAAAAAATCCTAAACCCTAATCTAAAAAAACAAACTCACCCAAAAAAAGTAAAAAAAAAAATAACACTAACCCCCGACGATCCACTTACAGTTTCTAAATGTTTCCAAACATCCAGGCAGCGAGGTCTTCATCCATCCAGGCGGCATCTTCTATCTTCATCCAGGCGGCATTTCCTATCTTCATCCTGGTTGCGTCTTCTATCTTCATCCTGGCAGCGCGGAGTGGGAACATCCTTGCAGACATCCGGCGCGAAGCATCCTCTTAATACGGTCACCACCGTGCACTGAATCTTGAATGCAAGGGAGCCTTTTCAAAATGGCGTCCCTTGCATTCCTATTGGCTGATTTGATTTTTTTAAATTCATATAAGCCAATAGGATGAGAGCTACTGAAATCCTATTGGCTGTTCAAATCAGCCAATAGGATGAGAATTACTGAATTCCTATTGGCTGTTCAAATCAGCCAATAGGATGAGAGCTACTTAAATTCTATTGACTATTCAAATCAGCCAATAGAATTTCAGTAGCTCTCATCCTATTGGCTGATTTGAATTTTAAAAAATCAAATCAGCCAATAGGAATGCAAGAGACGCCATTTTGAAAAGGCTCCCTTGCATTGAAGATTCACTGTACAGCGGTTACCGTATGAAGAGGACGCTCTGCGCCGGATGTCTTCATGGACGGACCTGCTCCGCGCTGCCGGGATGAAGATAGAAGATGCTTTGGGATGAAGATAGAAGATGCTGCCTGGATGAAAATAGAAGATGCCACCTGGATGGATAAGACCTTGCCGTCTGGATGAAAACTTCTCGCTGCCTGGATGTCCTGACTTCAGAAACTGTAAGTGGATCGTCGGGGGTTAGTGTTAGGTTTTTTTTAACTTTTTTGGGTGTTTTTTTTTTTTGGATTAGGTTTTGGGCTTTTTTAAAAAGAGCTGAATGCCCTTTTAAGGGCAATGTAAAAGAGCTGAATGCCCTTTTAAGGGCAATGCCCATACAAATGCCCTTTTCAGGGCAATGGGTAGCTTAGGTTTTTGTTAGAGTTAGGTTTTTTATTTTGGGGGTTTGGTTTGGTGGTGGGATTTACTGTTGGGGGTATTTATATTTTTTTCAGGTTAAAGAGCTGATTTCTTTAGGGCAATGCCCTACAAAAAGCCTTTTTAAGGGCTAGTGGTAGTTTATTGTAGGCAAGGTTTTTTTTTTTAATTTTGGTGGGGCTTTTTTATTTTTATAGGATTGTTTTTATTTTGGTTAATTTTGTTTCTTATTTTTCGTAATTTAGTGTTTGTTATTTTTTGTAATTTAGTATTTTTTACTTTTTGTAATTTTAGACTTAAATTTTTTTAGTAGTGTTATTTTTTTTTTTAATGTCTAATTTAGTTTTTTTAATTGGTAGTTATTTTAATTTTAGTGTAATAGTTATGTTAGATTAATTGTTAGTTTAAATTTAGTTTTTTTTTCATTTCATAGGTAAGTTGTTTTTTTTTATTTTAAGATAGGAATATTGTAATTTTAATTTAAAGTTTGGGGGTTGTTAGGTTTAGGGGTTAATAGTTTAATTTAGTTTTTTGCGATTTGGAGGGATGGTGGTTTAGTGGTTAATAGTTTTATTTACTGGCGGTGATGTGAGAGGCCAGAGGTTTAGGGGTTAATAACTTTATTTAGTGGCGGCAATGTCAGGGAGCAGTGGAATAGGGGTTAATAGCTTTTTTATAGTGTCAGCGATGTTGGGGTGTGGGGGAATAGGGGTAAATAACTTTATTATTGTGGCGGAGATGTCGGGGAGCGGCTGAATAGGGGTTAATAACTTTTATTAGTGGCGGCAATGTGAGGGAGCGGTAGAATAGGGGTTATAATTTCATTATAGTGGTGGCGATGTCGGGGAGCGGCGGAATAGGGGTTAATAGCTTTTATTAGTGGCAGCGATGTTGGGAGCAGCAGATTAGGGGTTAATAACTTTATTTCGGTGTCGGCAATGTCAGGGCGGCAGATTAGGGGTGATTAGACTTGGGGTTTATGTCAGGGTGTTAGGTTTAAACATAACTTTTTTTTCCCCATAGACATCAATGGGGTTGAGTTACGGCGATTGCCATTCCGTGCTTCAGGTGTTAGTTTTTTTTTCTAACACTCTCTCCATATTGATGTCTATGGGGAAAGCGTGCATGAGCACGTCAAAGCAGCCCTTGGATTTTTGTGCGTTATGGAGCTTATCGCCACCATGTCACACGCACAATGCGGCTTTTCAGAAACTTGTAATGGCAGCGCTATGGAAGGTGAATTAGCGCAACCCCAGCTCCTTAGTCCGACTCTACAACAAAACCATGAGAGACACCCTAGAAAGCATTGCACCATCTCGCATACGCACTGTCCAAACCCACAATAACGCACCGTGGTTTGATAGCTCCATCAGAGAAATTAAAAGAACAGGACGTAAGCTCGAGAGAAAGTGGCGCAGAACACATGATCCAGAGGATAAAGCTGCTCTTATCAAACATCTAAATAAATATCAATCCAAGATAACTCAGAAAAAATCTTCATTTTTATCACGCGAAATTGCACTCTCCCACAATAGACCCAGGCAACTGTTTCGCACAGTAGAAAGGCTCTGCAAACTAGCATGCATGCTTAGCCCCACCAACTTTTCTCAGGATAAATGTGAAGCATTTGCGCACTTCTTCAGAGACAAGATTTCCTCAATCCGAACCACTATCACAGCAGGCCAAACAGTTACACACCAGAACCACTACAATGGAATGCCAGACTGCCCCAGTTTATGGTCCACTTTTACAAATGTGGATATAAAAGAAGTTAAAAACACCATACAAAAGTTGCACCCTACTACGTGTGACTTAGACCCTGCTCCAACTCAGCTCATATCTGGATGCATTGAAACACTCGCCCCAGTCCTCACAAAAATAGTGCAGTGTTCAGTAAAAACAGGAGACTTTCCAGATCCTCTAAAAGAAGTTGTGGTAAAACCACTCCTAAAGAAACCTTTATTAGACCCAGACTGCATGACTAATTACAGATCGGTATCCAACCTCCCATTTCTGGGTAAAATAATTGAAAAAGTAGTGGCAACTCAACTGGAAGCCCATCTATCACGCCTAAACATATTCAATCCTTTCCAGTCAGACTTCAGATGCCGCCACAGCACTGAAACAGCGCTAGTCTGAGTGCTAAATGATCTCCTCATGGCAATAGACAAAGGTGATTACTCCATTCTAATCCTCCTGGATCTCTCAGCTGCATTTGACACCATTAGCCATAGGATTCTAATAGAGCGCTTGCAGTACAGTCCTTAACTAGTTTAAATCCTTCCTCTCTGGTAGATCACAAAGAGTAATATCAGGATCAAGCTCATCAGCACCAACAGAACTGGCCTGCGGAGTTCCACAAGGATCTATCCTGTCTCCCATGCTATTCGCAATTTACTTACTACCATTGAGGGACATCATTAACCGACATGGCCTAAGTTATCATTGTTACGCTGATGACACACAACTCTACTTCTCCTTTGCTCCAAATAATACAGACCCAGCATGCCGCATAAACAGTTGCTTAACAGACCTCATAGAATGGATGAATGCTAGCTGTCTCAAAGTGAACCCGGACAAAACAGAGTTACTCTTGGTGAGGGGACCTCGGGCATCAAAAATATCCCACGATCAACCAACTGGCCTGGAGCTTGGAGGTTCTGAACTCGTTAGTTCAGCAAAGGTACGAAACCTCGGAGTGCTGATTGAAGCTGGACTATATTTTAAACAGCAGATTTCCTCCGTAATAAAATCTGCCTACTTTCATCTGAAAAACATAGCCAGGATACAACACTTAATTCCACCGGATGATATGCCAACATTAATCCATGCATTTGTATCCTCTAGACTAGATTACTGCAATGCACTTTACTTGGGCCTCCCAAAAAAAGAACTCCATCGCCTTCAGACGGTACAAAACGCAGCAGCAAGACTATTGATCAATCAAACTCGCTCCTGCCACATAACACCTGTTCTCCACTCCCTGCATTGGCTTCCAATTAAATGGCGAACATATTTTAAAATTGGCCTGCTGACCTTTAAAGCCTTAAACAACCAAGGCCCACAGTACCTGAAAGAGCTCCTGACACCCTACATCCCATCCCGTTCACTTAGGTCAGCCAACACATCCCTCCTCTCAGTGCCAAGAATAAGGACAAACTCAGGCTCCAGAGCATTCTGCCACGCTGCCCCTACTTTCTGGAACTCTTTACCGTGCGCAATCAGAGAGGCACCATCCTTACAGACTTTTAAAATAAAGCTAAAGACCCACCTCTTCCATCAGGCATTCAGTCCGCTTATCTGACCTTCAGAAACTCCTAATTTGTATGTCTTATGTGGGTACAGTATATTTGTAAAGTGCTTTGAGTCTCACAGGGAGAAAAGCGCTATATAAATCGCAAATTATTATTATTATAACTTTTGTTGTGTTCGTTTCGCACCCTCTATAGCGCAAAAACTCGTAATCTATGCGACTGACAATTATTTCTCTCAATGACAAATTATCTCTCCTTTTCTCACCCTCACTTCCCTCTCACACTTCAGTCACTCCCTCTATCATTACATCTACCATATCTACCCTCTAGAAAAAGACACTTATCTTTTTAATGCAGAGATAGTTATATACATTTCAGTCAGTAACAACCAACTCTGTTTCAGCGTCTGTCTACACTGTGTTTCAGCTTTGCTATTTTGCATCCTATTGATTTACCTGCAAGACTATGAATAATTTTATACTTATTATTAGAAGACTGGTGTCTTCTTTAGTCTCATGTTGGTGACCACTTGGTGGCTATAAATCCCCCAAAGCTTTTCAGCCAGTTCTGGGTAATTCTGATACCTAGGTGTGAGACTCCCTTGTTTCCAGAGGCCATCTGTGGTATTCTAGGTTATCCTCAGTTTCCTGTTCCGTACCTGTCATTAGTTTCATACTGTCTCCTAGCTACTTGATTTCCACTTTTTTGTCTGATCTGTTTCTCCTCCTTTGTGTCATGTCACACATCCAACCCCAGAAAGCTGTTCTCAACCTTTAACTCCCATCTACATCTGCCTGCACCTCCTCCCACTAACAAACTCACTGCTCAGATTATTGCTGATCACTTAAAAAATAAAATTGACAAGATTAGAAAAGATATCTACACCTCACAGCTATCAAACCAAGCCCTCCTAATCACCCCTTCTATTAGCAAAACTCTCTGCTACATTCCTCCTGCAATAGAAGAAGAAGTCTCTGTGCTCCTATTTTCGGTTCATCTCACAACCTGCCCACTTGATTCTATTCCTTCACAACTTCTTCCCTCTCTCTCTGCTTCACTTACCCCTACCCTAACTCACCTCTTTAACCAGTCTCTCTCTGTGCACATTTCCTGATACATTCAAGCATGCCTCAATCACACCAATTCTAAAACAAAAACTCGCTTGACCCCTTCACCCCATCTAACTATTGCCCAGTCTTCTTACTTCCCTTTGATTCAGAATTATTGGAACGTCTGGTCTATAATCAGCTAACTCAATTTTTCACAACAAACTCCTTACTTGATCCACTACAATCTGGTTTAAGCCCTGAACAATCAACAAAAAACGTTCTTAATAAAGTAAAACATAAGCTGTTATTAACTAAAGCAAAGGGTTACTATTCCTTAGTAATTCTTTTTGACCTTTCTGCTGCTTTTGACATAGTTGACCATCCTCTCCTCCTAAAAATCCTACATTCATTTGGCATTCGAGACACAGCCCTCTCCTGGTTTGATACATATCTCTCAAACTGCTTATTTTCAGTTTCCTTTAACAACATACCTTCAGATCCTTTGCCTCTCTCAGTTGGAGTACTACAAGGCTCTGTCTTGGGTCATTTGCATTTCTTTTTCTATACATACTCACTTGGAAAACATATAGCCTCCTTTGGCTTCCTGTAGCACTTATATACTGATGATACTCAAATCTATCTTTCCTCTCCTGATATCTATTCCTCTTTACTCAACCAGATTTCCAACTGCCTCTCAGAAATTTCCTTTTGGATGTCTTCACACTACATCCAACTCAATCTGTCAAAAAAACTGAGCTGCTTCTTATTCCCCCCCCCCCCCCTTCAAGACATCTAACATCTGACATTTCTCTGATGATTGGAAACTCGATTCTCAACACCTCACCCCAGGTTTGTTGTCTTGGGACACAGAACTCACATGCAATCCACATATACAAGCACTTACCAAATCATGCTGTGCACACCTTGTCTTGATCCAGCCTAGAATTAAACATGGGACCTGTTTCTATTTTGCTGCTGTTCTTTCCCAGCCTGCTGACTTACCTCTTAGCAACTAGGTGGCTTGTTCACAGGCTGAGAATATTGGTTTTCTGTTTGCTGCAACTTTGGCTCTCTGGATCCACCTGCCTACCAGCTGTAACAAATCATATAATCAGCAGCCTGCTATATTAGTCAGATTTGCTTTCCGTACTGGGCCTTGACATTGAGTGTTGGCCCAGATTCCTGTTTGAATACAGATTTGTTGGATTTCCTGGTGCCTGATTTCTGCTTCATTTTGAGACTACTCTTCTGGATTTTCCCTTAACACTGTGTTTAATTTCTGGACTGATTTCTTGACAATTGACCTTGGCTAATTCTCTGATATTTCCTAAGGACTGCCTCAGGTACTTTTGTTTGCTTGTTACTTGTTAATACAAAGTTACAAGTCTATAGCCTATTCAAGTATTGTGCCTGTTATTACAAAGATCTGCACTACTGTCTGTTACTACAGAGTTTCAGTCTACAGCCTATTCTCACATTCTGTCTGCTGTTATTACAAAGTTACCTGATTACAGCATATCTTCATATCCTGCCTGTTACTGCCAAGTTTTGGTCTAAAGCATATCTATGTATCCTGCCTGCTATTGCCAAGCTTCTTGTCTACAGTTTATTTACATTTTTGCCTACTTTAAGACTGTCTGAACCAAGTCACTTTGTATTCTTGTCTGCACAGAGACTTTGAGGCCTACTTATCAAGCTGTTCAGAGAAGAATTGCCTGGTATTTTGGAGCTGGACTGTCATTGGGCAGGGTCAGACTGTTATGCTACAGGATATTTTTTCTCTGTGAAGGGGCATAGTGTGCTAAAAGAGTATGCACCCTCAGTGGCACCCTAAAATGAACAGGCACAGACGTTTTTCTAGCTTTTTTTCTGTCTCAGCTGAGTGCATCTCTCTCTCTTTTTATAGTTATCCAAACTGCTCTTGGGTTTCCCTAAGAGTAAAAGGGGAAACCAGGCGTGGACTCCTTGCACACATGCCCTTAGAGATATATGACTGCACCTCACTGACGAGGCCCACAGAAGGCCAAAACGATCGTCTGGGGTTGTTGTTTCTCTTGTTCAGAGAAGAATTCCCTGGTATTTCGGTGCTGGACTGTCATTGGGCAGGGTCAGACTGATATGCTACAGGATATTTTTTCTCTGTGAAGGGACATAGTGTGCTAAAAGAGTATGCACCCTGAGTGGCACCCTAAAATGAACAGGCACAGAAGTTTTTCTAGCTTTTGTTCTGTCTCAGCTGAGTGCATCTCTCTAACATTGCGGCCTCAGACCTGAATACACTCTCCATATTTAACAAAAAAGCTGTGAAAAAGCCGTGCACCAAGTACGGGGCGATGATCAGCGGACTGTTGTTAACTGACAGTCATCGATCTCGCTGCTATTCTGCTTTTTCACAGCTTTATTTGTAAACTGTCACTAAGCCCCGCCCCTAAACTAAACTGTTTAACCCCTATCCCGCCGCTCCCGGACCCCGCCGCAACTACATAAAGTTATTAACCCTTATCCCGCTGTTCCCCGACACCACCGCAACTCTAACAAACTTATTAACCCCTATCCCGCCACTCCCAGACCCCGCCGCCACCTACATTATGTAATTAACCCCTAATCTGCCGCCCCCTACACCGCCGCCACCTACATTATCTTATTAACCCCTAATCTGCCGTCCCCTACACCCCTGTCACCTACATTATGTTATTAACCCCTAATCTGCCACCCCCTACACCACCGCCACCTACATTATGTTATTAACCCCTATCCCGCCACTCCCGGAGCCCACCTCAACTAAATAAAGTTATTAACCCCTAAACCTCTGGCCTCCCACATCACTACCACTTACTAAACCTATTAACCCCTAAACCGCCAGCCGCCTACATCGCCATAAACTAAATTAACCTATTAACCCCTAAACCTAACAGCCCGCTAACTTTATATTAAATATTAACTCACCCCTATCTTATAATAAATTAAAACTTACCTTTAGATTTAAATTAAACTATATTAAACTAATAATTAATCTACCCTAACTGTTATACTAAATTACATTAAACTACATTAAACTAATAATTAATATACCCTAACTGTTATACTAAATTACATTAAACTACAAATTAAATTAACTATATTATATATTTAAACATCTAACTCAAATAATTTAAATCTACAATTAAAAATTACAAAGTTACAAAAAACTAACAACTAAGTTACAAAAAAAATAAACACTAACGGCTAGATTACGAGTTGTGCATTAGGCTGAAAAAGCAGCATTAACAGGTCCTAACACTGATTTTTCACTACCGCTGCTATTACAAGTCTTGAAGGTTTAGGGTCACTGCACACTTCTTTGGTCTTACCGCAAAACGACTTACATAAACTTCGTAAAGTCTTTTTTCTATGGGACTTCCATAGTGCTGATATTATGAATCTGTCCTGGGAGGCCAAAAAGTGAGCGGTACACCCTCTACCTCCAAGAGTCCTAAAAGTAAGTAGTTAAGAGTTTTATGGTACAACGCCGTAACATAAAACTCATAACTAAAGTGCTAAAAAGTACACTAACACCCATAAACTACCTATTAACCCCTAAACCGAGACCCTCCCGCATCGCCTACATTATATTTATGAACCCCTAATCTGCTGCCCCCAACATCGCCAACATTTACATTATATTTATTAACCCCAAATCTGCCGCCCCAATGTCGCCGCCACCTACCTACACTTATTAACCCCTAATCTGCAGCCCCCAACCTCGCCGCCACTATACTAAATGTATTAACCCCTAAATCTAAGTCTAACCCTAACCCTAACACCCCCCCCTAACTTAAATATAATTTAAATAAATCTAAAGAAAATAACTATAATTAACTAAATTATTCCTATTTAAAACTAAATACTTGCCTATAAAAAAACCCTAAGCTAGCTACAATATAACTAATAGTTACATTGTAGCTATCTTATGGTTTATTTTAGTGTAGCCTAGGTTAGGTTTTATTTTACAAACAAGTTTGTATTGATTTTAACTAGGTAGAATAGTTATTAAATAGTTATTAACTATTTAATAACTACCTAGCTAAAATAAATACAAAAATACCTGTAAAATAAAACCTAACCTAAGCTACACTAACACCTAACACTACACTATAATTAAATAAATTAACTAAATTAAAATAGCTAAACTACAAAAAAAAACTAAATTACAGAAAACAAACAAATTACAGATATTTAAACTAATTATACATAATCTAATAGCCCTATCAAAATAAAAAAGCCCCCCCCCAAAATAAAAAAACCCTAGCCTAAACTAAACTATCAATAGCCCTTAAAATGGCCTTTTGCGGGGCATTGCCCCAAAGTAATCAGCTCTTTTACCTGTAAAAAAAAAATACAAACAACCCCCAACAGTAAAACCCACCACCCACACAACCAACCCCCCAAATAAAATACTATCTAAAAAACCTAAGCTCCCCATTGCTCTGAAAAGGGCATTTGGATGGGCATTGCCCTTAAAAGGGTAGTTAGTTCTTTTGCAGGCCCAAACCCTAACCTAAAAATAAAACCCACCCAATACACCCTTAAAAAACCTAACACTAACCCCCTGAAGATCGACTTACCGGGAGAAGTCTTCATCCAAGCCGTGCCAAAGTCCTCAACGAAGCCGGGAGAAGTCTTCATCCAAGCCGGGCGAAGTGGTCCTCCAGATGGGCAGAAGTCTTCATCTAGACGGCATCGTCTATCTTCAGCCAATCAGCCAATAGAATACAAGCTCAATCCTATTGGCTGATCCAATCAGCCAATAAGAATTTTTCTACCTTAATTCCGATTGGCTGATAGAATTCTATCAACCAATAGGAATCTAAGGGACACCATCTTGGATAATGTCACTTAAAGGTACCTTCATTCATCTTTAGTCGTCGGATGAAGAGGATGCTCCGCGTCGGATGTCTTGAAGATGGACTCGCGGATGGATGAAGATAGAAGATGCCGTATGGATGAAGACGTCTGTCCGTCTTCGTTGAGGACTTTGATCCGGCTTGGATGAAGACTTCTCCCGGTAAGTCAATCTTTAGGGGGTTAGCGTTAAGTTTTTTTAAGGGTGTAATGGGTGGGTTTTATTGTTAGGTTAGGGTTTGGGCCTGCAAAAGAGCTAACTATCCTTTTAAGGGCAATGCCCATCCAAATGTCCTTTTCAGTGCAATGGGGAGCTTAGTTTTTTTTTTAGATAGTATTTTATTTGGGGGGTTGGTTGTGTGGGTGGTGGGTTTTACTGTTGGGGGGGTTGTTTGTATTTTTTTTACAGGTAAAAGAGCTGATTTCTTTGGGGCAATGCCCCACAAAAGGCCCTTTTAAGGGCTATTGATAGTTTAGTTTAGGCTACGGTTTTTTTTTATTTATTTTGGGGGTGCTTTTTTATTTTGATAGTGCTATTAGATTAGGTGTAATTAGTTTAAATATCTTGTAATTTGTTTATTATTTTCTGTAATTTAGTGGGTTTTTTTACTTTAGCTAATTTAATTTAATTTATTTAATTGTTTTTAATTTAGTTAATTTATTTAATTGTAAGGTTAGGTTAGGTGTTATTGTAACGTAGGTTAGGTTTTATTTTACAGGTACTTTTGTATTTATTTTAGCTCGGTAGTTATTAAATAGTTAATAACTATTTAAAAACTATTGTACCTAGTTAAAATAAATACAAACTTGCCTGTAAAATAAAAATAAAACCTAAGATAGCTACAATGTAACTATTAGTTATATTTTTTGATAGCTTAGGGTTTATTTTATAGGTAAGTATTTAGTTTTAAATAGGAATTATTTAGGTAATAATATCAATTTTTATTTAGATTTATTGGAATTTTATTTAAGTTAGGGGTTAGGGTTAAACTTAGGTTTAGAGGTTAATACATTTAGTATACAGGGAGTGCAGAATTATTAGGCAAATGAGTATTTTGACCACATCATCCTCTTTATGCATGTTGTCTTACTCCAAGCTGTATAGGCTCGAAAGCCTACTACTAATTAAGCATATTAGGGGATGTGCATCTCTGTAATGAGAAGGGGTGTGGTCTAATGACATCAACACCCTATATCAGGTGTGCATAATTATTAGGCAACTTCCTTTCCTTTGGCAAAATGGGTCAAAAGAAGGACTTGACAGGCTCAGAAAAGTCAAAAATAGTGAGATATCTTGCAGAGGGATGCAGCACTCTTAAAATTGAAAAGCTTCTGAAGCGTGATCATCGAACAATCAAGCGTTTCATTCAAAATAGTCAACAGGGTCGCAAGAAGCGTGTGGAAAAACCAAGGCGCAAAATAACTGCCCATGAACTGAGAAAAGTCAAGCGTGCAGCTGCCAAGATGCCACTTGCCACCAGTTTGGCCATATTTCAGAGCTGCAACATCACTGGAGTGCCCAAAAGCACAAGGTGTGCAATACTCAGAGACATGGCCAAGGTAAGAAAGGCTGAAAGACGACCACCACTGAACAAGACACACAAGCTGAAACGTCAAGACTGGGCCAAGAAATATCTCAAGACTGATTTTTCTAAGGTTTTATGGACTGATGAAATGAGAGTGAGTCTTGATGGGCCAGATGGATGGGCCCGTGGCTGGATTGGTAAAGGGCAGAGAGCTCCAGTCCGACTCAGACGCCAGCAAGATGGAGGTGGAGTACTGGTTTGGGCTGGTATCATCAAAGATGAGCTTGTGGGGCCTTTTCGGGTTGAGGATGGAGTCAAGCTCAACTCCCAGTCCTACTGCCAGTTTCTGGAAGACACCTTCTTCAAGCAGTGGTACAGGAAGAAGTCTGCATCCTTCAAGAAAAAACATAATTTATGCTTACCTGATAAATTTATTTCTCTTGTAGTGTATCCAGTCCACGGATCATCCATTACTTATGGAATATATTCTCCTTCCCAACAGGAAGCTGCAAGAGTCCACCCACAGCAAAGCTGCTATATAGCTCCTCCCCTAACTGCCATATTCAGTCATTCGACCGAAAACATGCAGAGAAAGGAAAAACCATAGGGTGCAGTGGTGACTGTAGTTCAAATGAAAAAATTACCTGCCTTAAAGTGACAGGGCGGGCCGTGGACTGGATACACTACAAGAGAAATAAATTTATCAGGTAAGCATAAATTATGTTTTCTCTTGTTAAGTGTATCCAGTCCACGGATCATCCATTACTTATGGAATACCAATACCAAATCTAAAGTACACAGATGATGGGAGGGACAAGGCAGGTACTTAAACGGAAGTTACCACTGCCTGTAAAAAAACACTTTCTCCCAAAAATAGCCTCCGAAGAAGCAAGGTATCAAATTTGTTAAATTTGAAAAGTATGAAGCGCAGACCAAGACTCCGTCTTGTAAATCTGTTCAACAGAAGCCACATTTAAAAAAGGCCCAAGTGAAAACCACAGCTCTAGTAGAATGAGCTGTAATCCCTTCAGGAGGCTGCTGTCCAGCAGTCTCATAAGCTAAATGAATTATGCTTTTTAACCAAAAAGACAGAGAGGCTGCTGAAGTCTTTTGACCTCTCCTCTGTCCAGAATAGACAACAAACAAGGTGAACGTTTGATGAAAACTGTAGTAGCTTGTAAGTAAAACTTTAAAGCACAAACCACGTCCAATATTGTGTAATAGACGTTCCTTCTTTGAGGAAGGATTAGGATACAAGCATGGAACAACTATCTCTTGAGTGATGTACTTGTTAGATACCACCTTAGGAAAAAAACCAGGTTGGTACGCAGGACTACCTTATCCTTATGAAGGACCAGATAAGGAGAATCACATTGTAACACAGATAACTTGGAGACTCTACGAGTCGAGGAATTAGCTACCCAAAAGGAACTTTCTAAGATAAAGATTGATATCTATGGAACAAAAAAGGTTCAAACGGAACTTCTTGAAGAACCTTAAGAATCAGGTTTAAGCTCCATGGCGGAGCAACAGTTTTAAACACAGGCTTGGATCTAACCAAAGCCTGACCAAATGCCTGAACGTCTAGAATACCTGCCAGACGCTTGTGCAAAAAAATAGACAGAGTAAAAATCTGTCCCCTTTTAAGGAATTAGCTGACAACCCTTTTCTCAAAAATATCTTGGAGAAAAGATAATATCCTGGGAATCCAGACTTTACTCCATGAGTAACCCTTGGATTCATAACAATCAGATATTTACACCATATCTATGTTCAATTTTCCTAGAGACAGGCTTTCATGTCTGTATTAAGGTATCAATGACTGACTCGGAGAAGCCATGCTTTGATAACATCAAGCGTTCAGTCTCCAGGCAGTCCATCTCAGATTGATTCTATTTAGATGGTTGAAAGGACCCTGAGGTAGAGGGACCTGTCTCAGAAGCAGAGACCGTGATGGAAAGGATGACATGTCCACCAGATCTGCATACCAGGTCCTGCGTGGCTACGCAGGCGCTGTCAAAAACACCAAAGCCCTCTCCTGCTTGGTCTTGACCTCCGGAGGAAATCCCACTCCCCCGGAAGAAAAGTCTGACGACTTAGAAAATCCACCTCCCAGTTTTCAACACCTGGGATATGGATAGCTGATAGACAAGAGTGAGTCTCTGTCCAGTGAATTATTGTAAGACTTCTAACATCGCTAGGGAACTTCTGTTCCCCCTTGATGGCTGATGTAAGCCACAGTCGTGTATATTGTCCGACTGAGTATGATGTACCTCAGAGTTGCTAACTGAGGCCAAGTCTGAAGAGCATGGAATATCACTCCCAGTTCCAGAATATTTATTAGAAGGAGGGTCTCCTCCTAAGTCCACTATCCCTGAGCCTTCAGGGAGTTCCAGACTGCATCCCAACCTAAAAGGCTGGCATCTATTGTAACAATTGTCCCATCTGACCTGCGGAAGGTCATACCCTTGGACAGATGGACCCGACATAGTCACCAGAGAAGAGAATCTCTGGTCTCTTGGTCCAGGTTTAACAGGGGGACAAATCTGTGTAATCCCCGTTCCTCTGACTGAGCATGCATAGTTGCAGCGGTCTGAAATGTAGACGTGCAAACGGTACTATGTCCCTTGCCGCTACAATTAAGCCGATTTCATTCATGTACTGAGCCACCGAAGGGCGCGGATGGGATGAAAAAACACGGCAGAAATTTAGAAACTTTTGACAACCTGGACTCCGTCAGGTAAATTTTCATTTCTACAGAATCTATCAGAGTCCCTAGGAGGGAAACCCTTGAGATTGGGGATAGAGAACTCTTTCCTTGTTCACTTTCCACCCATGTGATCTCAGAAATGCCAGTACTACGTCCGTATGAGACTGGGCAATTTGGATGTTTGACGCCTGTATCAGGATGTCGTCTAAATAAGGGGCCACTTCTATGCCCCGCGGTCTAAGGACCGCCAAAGCGACCCCAGAACCTCCATAAAGATTATTGGGGCTGTAGATATCCCAAAGGAAAGAGCTACAAACTGGTAATGCCTGTCTAGAAAGGCAAACCTGAAAAACGATGGTGATCTTTATGCATCACAATGTGAGGATAAGCATCCTTCAAATCCATTGTAGTCCTCTATTGACTCTCCTGGATCATAGTTAAGATGGTACGAATAGTTTCCATCTTAAATGACGGAATTCTGAGGAATTTGTTTAAGATCTTTAGATCCAAAATAGGTCTGAAGGTTCCCTCTCCTTGGGAACCACAAACAGATTTGAGTAAAAACTCTGTCCCTGTTCCTCTCTTGGAACTGGATGGATCTCGTACACAATGTAAGAATGCCTCCTTCTTTATCTGGTTTGCAGATAATTGTGAAAGGCGAAATCTCCCCTTTTTTTGGGGGGGAATCTTTGAAATCCAGAAGATATCTCTGGGATATAAATTCCAATGCCTAGGGATCCTGGGCATCTCTTGCCCACGCCTGGGCGAAGAATGAAAGTCTGCCCCCTATAGGATCCGTTACCGGATAGGGAGCCGTTCTACATGCTGTCTTAGAGGCAGCAGCAGGCTCCTTGGCCTGCTTATCTTTGTTCCAGGTCCGATTGTCTCCAGACCGCCTTGGACTGAGCAAAAATTCCCTCTTGTTTTGCCTTAGAGGAAGAGGTTGCCACACCTGCCCTGAAGTTTTTAAAAGGCACGAAAATTAGACTTTTTTTTTTTTTTTTTTTTTTTTGCCCTTGATTTGGACCTATCCTGAGGAAGGGCATGACCTTTTCCTCCAGTGATATAAGCAATAATCTCCTTCAAACCAGGCCCGAATAGGGTCTGCCCCTTGAAGGGAAGTTAAGTAGCTTATTTATTAAAGTCACGACAGCTGACCATGATATAAGCCATAGCGCTCTGCGCGCCAGTATAGTAAAAAAACAGAATTCTTAGCCGTTAGTCTAGTCAAATGAACAAGGCATCAGAAAACAAAGGAATTGGCTAGCATAAGCTTGTCAAATATATTCATCCAATGGAGTCGCTTAACTGTAAAGCCTCATCAAGAGACTCAACCCAGAACGCCGCAGCAGCAGTGACAGAAGCAATGTATGAAAGGGGCTGCAGGATAAAACCCTGTTGAATAAACATTTTTTATCCATTGGATCTAAAAAGCACAACTGTCCTCGTCAGAGGTAGTGGTACGCTTAGCTAGAGTAGAAACTCTTCTCTCCACCTTAGGAACTGTCTGCCAGAAGTCCCGTGTGGTGGTAACTATTAGAAAACATTCTTCTAAAAAATAGGAGGGGAAGAGAACGGCACACCTGGTCTATCCCATTCCTTATTAAAAAAAAAAATTTTTTAGTAAACCTCTTTAGGTATTGGAAAAACATCAGTACACACCGGCACTGCATATTATTTATCCAGTCTACACAATTTCTCTGGCCCTGCGATTGTACACATTCATTCAGAGCAGCCAAAGCCTCCCTGAGCAACAAGTGGAGGTTCTCAAGCATAAATTTTAAATGTAGAAATATCAGAATCAGGTTAAATCATCTTCCCTGAGTCAAAAAAAATCACCCACAGACTAAGCATATTGTGAGGTAGTATCATACATGGTTCTTAAAGCGTCTGTATGCTCTGTATCTACCCCCAGAGCTAACTGCTTTCCTTTAATTTCAGGTAGTCTGACTAATACTGCTGCCAGAATATTATTCACCACCTTTGCCATGTCTTGTAAAATAAACGCTATGGGCGCCCTTGATGTACTTGGCGCCATTTGAGCGTGAGTCCCTGAAGCGGGAGTCGAAGGGTCTGAAACGTGGGGAGAGTTAGTCGGCATAACTTTCCCCTCGACAGAATCCCCTGGTAAAAGAAACGCTATGGGTGCCCTTGATGTACTTGGCGCCATTTGAGCGTGAGTCCCTAAAGCGGGAGTCAAAAGGTCTGACACGTGGGGAGAGTTAGTCGGCATAACTACCCCCACGACAGAATCCTCTGGTGATAATGTTTTTAAAGACAAAAAATGATCTTTATTGTTTAACATGAAATCAGTACATCTGGTACACATTCTAAGATGGGGTTCCACCATGGCTTTAAAACATAATGAACACAGAGCTTCCTCTATGTTAGACATGTTAGAACAGACTAATAATGAGACTAGTAAGCTTGGAAAACACTTTAAATCAAGTTAACAAGCAAATATATAAAACGTTACTGTGCCCTTAAGAGAAACAAATTTTGTCAAAATTTGAAAAACAGTAAAAAAAAAAAGGCAGTAAAACAAACGAAATTTTTACAGTACATGTAATAAGGTAACAGAGCATTGCACCCACTTGCAAATGGATGATTAACCCCTTAATGCAAAAAACAAAAAAAAACGACATAGACGTTTTTAAAAACAGACACAACAAACTGCCACAGCCAACAGTGGGAAGCTTCAGTTAACTGTTTCTATGCAAAATTTAAGCCAGCCATGTGGAAAAAACTTAGGCCCCAATAAGTTTTATCACCAAACATATGTTAAAAAACGATTAAACATGCCAGCAAACGTTTTAAAACACATTTTAACAAGAGTATGTATCTCTATTAATAAGCCTGATACCAGTCGCTTTTACTGCATTTAAGGCTATACCAACATTACAGTGTTATCACCAATGTACGTTAAAAAACGATTAAACATGCCAGCAAACGTTTTAAAACACATTTTTATAAGAGTATGTATCTCTATTAATAAGCCTGATACCAGTCGCTATCGCTGCATTTAAGGCTTTACTTACATTACTTCGGTATCAGCAGTATTTTCTTAGTCAATTCCATTCCTAGAAAAATATTTTACTGCACATACCTTATCTGCAGGAAAACCTGCACGCCATTCCCCCTCTGAAGTACCTCACTCCTCAGAATGTGTGAGAACAGCAAATGGATCTTAGTTACGTCTGCTAAGATCATAGAAAAACGCAGGCAGATTCTTCTTCCAAATACTGCCTGAGATAAACAGCACACTCCGGTGCCATTTAAAAATAACAAACTTTTGATTGAAGAATAAACTAAGTAGAAAGCACCACAGACTCTCACAACCTCCTATCTATGTTGAGGCTTGCAAGAGAATGACTGAATATGGCAGTTAGGGGAGGAGCTATATAGCAGCTTTGCTGTGGGTGGACTCTTGCAGCTTCCTGTTGGGAAGGAGAATATATTCCATAAGTAATGGATGATCCGTGGACTGGATACCTGTGGTCCATCATCAAATGTGAGATTTACAAGGAGGGAAAACAGTACACCTCTCTGAACAGTGTCTGGGAGGCTGTGGTTGCTGCTGCACGCAATGTTGATGGTGAACAGATCAAAACACTGACAGAATCCATGGATGGCAGGCTTTTGAGTGTCCTTGCAAAGAAAGGTGGCTATATTGGTCACTGATTTGTTTTTGTTTTGTTTTTGAATGTCAGAAATGTATATTTGTGATTGTTGAGATGTTATATTGGTTTCACTGGTAAAAATAAATAATTGAAATGGGTATATATTTGTTTTTTGTTAAGTTGCCTATTAATTATGCACAGTAATAGTCACCTGCACACACAGATATCCCCCTAAAATAGCTATAACTAAAAACAAACTAAAAACTACTTCCAAAACTATTCAGCTTTGATATTAATGAGTTTTTTGGGTTCATTGAGAACATGGTTGTTGTTCAATAATAAAATTAATACTCAAAAATACAACTTGCCTAATAATTCTGCACTCCCTGTAGTGGCGACAACATTGGGGGCGGCAGATTAGGGGTTAATAATATTTAACTAATGTTTGCAAGGTGGTAGTGCAGCGGTTTAGGGTTTAATATGTTTTTTTATAGTGGCGGCGACGTTGGGGGTGATAGATTAGGGGTTAATAAGTGTAGTTAGGTTGCGGCGACATTGGGGGAGGAAAATTAGGGGTTAATAAATATAGTATAGGTGTCGGCGATGTTGGAGGCAGCAGATTAGGGGTTCATAAGTATAATGTAGGTGGCGGCAGTGTCCGGAGCAGCAGATTAGGGGTTAATAAGAATAATGTAGGTGTCGGCGATGTCGGCGGCGGCAGATTAGGGGTTAATAAGTGTAAGATTAGGGGTGTTTAGACTCTGGGTTCATGTTAGGGTGTTAGGTGTAAACATAAAATGTATTTCCCCATAGGAATCAAGTGTTAGACCTTTTCTCAGCCGGCTCTCCCAGTTGATTCCTATGGAGAAAAAGTGCACGAGCACGTACGACCAGCTCACCGCTGACTTAAGCAGCACTGGTATTGGAGTGCGGTAAGGAGCACACTTTTGCTCAATGCTCACTTCTTGTCTTTTAACGCCGGGTTTGTAAAAACCTGTAATACCAGCTGTTACAGAAGCATTAGTTATTTTGTTGTGAAGAGCTTATTTCCCAGCAGCAATGCCTGAACCAGCAAGCCAGCGCCTAAGAAGGGCTCCAAGAAAACCGTAACAAGTTTCATTTCATAAAGAGTTAACTCTTTTTTTTCAGCTTTTAGAAACTATTGTCTAATCACCTCTGGAGCCAGACTGCTAATTGATAAGATGAACTTGTAAACTTGTTATCTTAAGTACTGTAATCCTATTGTGGCCTGTCAAAGGACAGTGCTCTCTATCTAAATGTGTGATGGGGGATTTTGTGCTTCCCCCCCCCTCTCCCCCTGGGAGTGCCCTGTGTGCATGTAACCTTAATAAAAAGCAGGCTGGGCATCCCAGTCCAGAGTTCTTGTTTTGACCCTCAATCGCAGCGTTGACTCGTTTTTGTGGGCAGAAGGGTATCCTAGCTGTACTGCAGCTAAGGGAGATTATTCTATATTTGCGAGACTCATATAGAATACTATGGAAAGCAGCTTCTCCCCTCTTTAGCAATAGGGATCCAGGCTACTAAGCGGTCCATCTCTCAGCGAGACTAAGGGTAACCGTAACACCAGCGCTGCAGGTAAGTGAGCGGTGAGACAAAACTGCTCGTTAGCACCGCAAAGCTCATAATGAAAAACTCGTAATCTGGCCGTTAGTGTTTGTTATTTTTTTGTAACTAAGTTGTAAGTTTTTTGTAACTTTGTAATTATTAATTGTAGATTTAAATTATTTGAGTAGGGTTAGGTGTTTAAATATATAATATAGTTAATTTAATTTGAAGTTTAATGTAATTTTAGTATAACAGTTAGGGTAGATTAATTATTAGTTTAATGTAGTTTAATGTAATTTAGTATAACAGTTAGGGTAGATTAATTATTAGTTTAATTTAGTTTAATGTAATTTAGTATTATAGTTAGGGTAGATTAATTATTAGTTTAATGTAGTTTAATGTAATTTAGTATAACAGTTAGGGTAGGTTAATTATTAGTTTAATATAGTTTAATATAGTTTATTGTAATTTTGTATAATAGTTAGGGTAGATTAATTAGTAGTTTAATTTAAATCTAAATGTAAGT
This sequence comes from Bombina bombina, assembly GCF_027579735.1. Lineage (NCBI taxonomy): Eukaryota > Metazoa > Chordata > Amphibia > Anura > Bombinatoridae > Bombina > Bombina bombina. The sequence continues at coordinate 408,969,689 of NC_069499.1, read as the reverse complement.
TTTAATTTATTATAAGATAGGGATGAGTTAATATTTAATATAAAGTTAGCGGGTTGTTAGGTTTAGGGGTTAATAGGTTAATTTAGTTTATGGTGATGTAGGGGGCTGGCGGTTTAGGGGTTAATAGGTTTAGTAAGTGCTAGTGATGTGGAAGGCCAGGGGTTTAGGGGTTAATACATTTATTTAGTTGCGGTGGGCTCCGAGAGTGGCAGGATAGGGGTTAATAAGTATAATGTAAGTGGCGGCGGTGTAGGGGGCGGCAGATTAGGGGTGTTTCGATTTGGGGGTTATGTTAGGGTGTTAGGTGTAAACATAACTTTTATTCTCCCATAGGAATCAATGGGATATCGGGCAGCAGCGAACATAAGCTTTCTCTGCCTTCAGATTCCCATTGATTCCTATGGCATCCGCTGCCTCCAGGGTGGCAGATTGAAAACCAGGTACACTGGGCCGGGAATAGGGGCAAGCGTACCTGATAGATATTTGTTAACTAGCAAAAGTAGTCAGATAGTGCCGAATTTGAATTCGGAACATCTGTAATGACGTAAGCATCAATCTGTGTTTGACTGAGATAGGCGGATTGTATGTTACGTCACAGATTTCAACTTTTGCCGGTCTGTAGACTTTGATAACTAAGGGGATTCAGGCTTGCCACAATTACGCTGCGGAATTCCAGCGTATTTGCGTTTGACGGCTTGATAAGTAGGCCTCTTTGCCTTTTATCTAGTTTGCATGTCTCTGCATTGCTAATTAACCTATCAATAAACACTTCACCTTTATTTCCTAAAACCCGTGTACCAGTTTAATTATGCCAAAAAGGAAAGACTCACACAGACAAAACACAAATTTAACCCCAGAACCTGACACCTCTGCACAGCTTCCAACACCTGAACCTGCTCCCTTGAAGAGCATGACATATCTAAGCAACATTTCCAGAATACGTCCCTTCCTTACTCAAAAAACTACAAAAATACTAATTATTTCCCTAATTTTGTGAAACATTGACTAAATATTCCCCATATTGTCCTCTTTGATTAACCTCTGACCTACATCTCTCCACTCCTGTTATCTCTACGTCCCACTCCCGTCTCCAAGACTTCTCACATTCTGTTCCTGTCCTCTGGAACTCTCTACCCCACTCCATAAGACTGTCTCCAACCTTGTATAGCTTCCGACGCTCCTTGAAAGCACACCTATTAAGAGAGGCTTACCATCTCTCATCTTAACCAAAAAAATTCTTGCCAGTGGATATTTACATTATCTCGAGCATTTGGGACTATCAATTTATTTACATAGGATTTAGCACAGTGTTTTGCCCATTACACATTTTTGTTTTATTGGTATCAGATTTTAGTTGTGTAGCTTTCACTGATTTGCGATATTGTTTATATTTTGCAAGTTAAATGAAGCATGCCTGTCCTCTCAGTTGATTTGTAACTATGCAACTATTATTTATTAATATTTAGTGTTGTATTATTTAGGGTACAATACTGTAGAACATTTTGATGATCCGGTTATTTGTATTGGCTGTTTAGAACTTCCATAATAATTTGCAAATGATATGCAAAAAACAAGATAAAGGTCAATGTAAAGGGGCCTATATATCAAGCTCTGGACCGCTGCTCCATAACCCTGTCCGCCTACTCTGATGAGGCGGACAGGAATCACCACAATTCAACCCAATTGAGTACGATTGGGTTGATTGACACCTCCCTGCTGGCCGCAAATCTGCAGGGGCGGCGTTGCACCAGCAGCTCTTGTGAGCTGCTGGTGCAATGCTGAATACAGAGAGCGTATTGCTCTTCGCATTCAGCGATGTTTGTCGGACCTGATCCGCAGTGTCAGATCAGGTCCGACAGACATTTGTTAAATAGGCCTCAAAGTCTCAGAAAACACAAATTGCAAGTCAAATATGTTAATATCCCACAAACACTATATACAAAACAAGGTCAATATTAAAAATTCAAACAATGGCGAACAAATTTGAAAATCAGCAACTCTGAATGTAATGTTTTCTCAAAGCTAATTTACTGAAAGGAGTTTTTAAACTGATATACTAAATGTATGGGGTTTAAAAGAAAGAATACTAAGAGATATGATGTAAATGACTGCGCCTGGATATAGTAACCACGCTCACTAAAAAGGGTCTTCCTAACAAAAGGCCCAGAGGATAAAAGTGGGAATCTAGGAGCGGCAGTGGCTAAAGGTTACTAGTCAAGGGGAAATGGACCTAAACTTACAAGAAGGGGGAACTCAGTAATGATACAACCAAGTATAGATGAATAAAAACAGAGGTTTAATACAGACCTGAATAACCACATAGGGCTAAATACATGAACATGTAAAAAATGTATAAGCAAAGAATTCTACAAAATATGTATACAAGTAGTGCGCACCTAACTATACAGTGCTCAAATAAAGTGCAGAGATAATAACACAATTAGACCATAAATCATAAATAAAATATAATAATACCCAGGTATCAGGGGTGGGAAAAGTCCCCCAAAAATACAGTGGCTCCTCCTGGGGTAAGGTAGAGAAAAATAAGAAAAAAGGTGTAAAAAATGGAAAAAGGTGTAAAAAAATATATATAAGTCAACAGTCCAGAGATCCTATATGGGCTCCGTAGAAACAGTGAACCTAGACGTGCTTTACCTGTAAAAATTAAAAGAAAAACAACATGCAAAAACAGCTATATAGAAATGAGTTTTTGCATCTACAGGCTATTACTTAGGACACCTTCAAGGACTTCTTTTGCACGGACAGTACACATATTTTTTGGGGACTTTTCCCACCCCTGATACCCGGGTATTATTATATTTTATTTATGATTTATGGTCTAATTGTGTTATTATCTCTGAACTTTATTTGAGCACAGTGGCTCCTCCTGGGGTAAGGTGTAGAAAAATAAGAAAAAAGGTGTAAAAATTGAATAAAGGTGTAAAAAAGGTGTAAAAATATATATGTCAACAGTCCAGAGATCCTTATGGCCAATGGATATGTGTACTGTCCGTGCAAAAGAAGTCATTGAAGGTGTCCTAAGTAATAGCCTGTAGATGCAAAAACTCATTTCTATATAGCTGTTTTTGCATGTTGTTTTTCTTTTAATTTTTACAGGTAAAGCACGTCTAGGTTCACTGTTTCTACGGAGCCCATATAGGATCTCTGGACTGTTGACTTATATATATTTTTTTACACCTTTTTCCATTTTTTACACCTTTTTTCTTATTTTTCTCTACCTTACCCCAGGAGGAGCCACTGTATTTTTGGGGGACTTTTCCCACCCCTGATACCTGGGTATTATTATATTTTATTTATGATTTATGGTCTAATTGTGTTATTATCTCTGAACTTTATTTGAGCACTGTATAGTTAGGTGCGCACTACTTGTATACATATTTTGTAGAATTCTTTTGCTTATACATTTTTTACAACCTTTAGTCACTGGCACTCCTAGATTCCCACTTTTATCCTCTGTTTCCAAGAAAGAAGACAAGAGTGGAAAATGACCACTAAAAAAACATAATTTATGTAAGAACTTACCTGATAAATTCATTTCTTTCATATTAGCAAGAGTCCATGAGCTAGTGACGTATGGGATATACATTCCTACCAGGAGGGGCAAAGTTTCCCAAACCTCAAAATGCCTATAAATACACCCCTCACCACACCCACAAATCAGTTTAACGAATAGCCAAGAAAGGGGGTGATAAGAAAAAAGTGCGAAAGCATAAAAAACAAGGAATTGGAATAATTGTGCTTTATACAAAAAAATCATAACCACCACAAAAAGGGTGGGCCTCATGGACTCTTGCTAATATGAAAGAAATTAATTTATCAGGTAAGTTCTTACATAAATTATGTTTTCTTTCATGTAATTAGCAAGAGTCCATGAGCTAGTGACGTATGGGATAATGACTACCCAAGATGTGGATCTTCCACGCAAGAGTCACTAGAGAGGGAGGGATAAAATAAAGACAGCCAATTCCGCTGAAAAATAATCCACACCCAAAATAAAGTTTAAATCTTATAATGAAGAAAACTGAAATTATAAGCAGAAGAATCAAACTGAAACAGCTGCCTGAAGTATTTTTCTACCAAAAACTGCTTCAGAAGAAGAATACACATCAAAATGGTAGAATTTAGTAAAAGTATGCAAAGAAGACCAAGTTCCTGCTTTGCAAATCTGATCAATCGAAGCTTCATTCCTAAACGCCCAGGAAGTAGAAACTGACCTAGTAGAATGAGCTGTAATCCTTTGAGGCGGAGATTTACCCGACTCGACATAAGCATGATGAATTAAAGATTTCAACCAAGATGCCAAAGAAATGGCAGAGGCCTTCTGACCTTTCCTAGAACCGGAAAAGATAACAAATAGACCTGAAGTCTTTCGGAAATTCTTAGTAGCTTCAACATAATATTTCAAAGCTCTAACTACATCCAAAGAATGCAATGATCTCTCCTTAGAATTCTTAGGATTAGGACATAATGAAGGAACCACAATTTCTCTACTAATGTTGTTAGAATTCACAACCTTAGATAAAAATTTAAAAGAAGTTCGCAACACCGCCTTATCCTGATGGAAAATCAGAAAAGGAGATTCACAAGAAAGAGCAGATAATTCAGAAACTCTTCTAGCAGAAGAGATGGCCAAAAGAAAACAAAACTTTCCAAGAAATGTCCAGTGAATGCATAGGTTCAAACGGAAGAGCTTGAAGAGCCCCCAGAACCAAATTCAAACTCCAAGGAGGAGAAATTGACTTAATAACAGGTTTTATACGAACCAAAGCTTGTACAAAACAATGAATATCAGGAAGAATAGTAATCCTTCTGTGAAAAAGAACAGAAAGAGCAGAGATTTGTCCTTTCAAGGAACTTGCAGACAAACCTTTATCCAAACCATCCTGAAGAAACTGAAAAATTCTCGGAATTCTAAAAGAATGCCAGGAAAAATGATGAGAAAGACACCAAGAAATGTAAGTCTTCCAGACTCGATAATATATCTTCCTAGATACAGATCTACGAGCCTGTAACATAGTATTAATCACAGAGTCAGAGAAACCTCTTTGACTAAGAATCAAGCGTTCAATCTCCATACCTTTAAATTTAAGGATTTGAAGAGTCCACGGTTGGCAATAAGCCATGCGGACAAGATCCGTATACCAAAACCTGTGAGACCATGCTGGAGCCACCAGCAGAAAAAACGAGCATTCCTTCAGAATCTTGGAGATCACTCTTGGAAGAAGAACTAGAGGCGGAAAGATATAGGCAGGATGATACTTCCAAGGAAGTGACAATGCATCCACTGCTTCCGCCTGAGGATCCCTGGATCTGGACAGATACCTGGGAAGTTTCTTTTTTAGATGAGAAGCCATCAGATCTATTTCTGGAAGTCCCCACATTTGAACAATCTGAAGAAACACCTCTGGGTGAAGAGACCATTCGCCCGGATGTAACGTTTGGCGACTGAGATAATCCGCTTTCCAATTGTCAATACCTGGGATATGAACCGCAGAGATTATACAGGAGCTGGATTCCGCCCATACCAGTATTCGAGATACTTCTTTCATAGCCAGAGGACTGTGAGTCCCTCCTTGATGATTGACATATGCCACAGTTGTGACATTGTCTGTCTGAAAACAAATGAACGATTCTCTCTTTAGAAGAGGCCGTGACTGAAGAGCTTCTGAAAATTGCACGGAGTTCCAAAATATTGATTGGTAATCTCACCTCCTGAGATTTCCCAAACCCCTTGTGCTGTCAGAGACCCCCAAACTGCTCCCCAACCTGTTAGACTTGCACCTGTTGAGATCACAGTCCAGGTTGGAAGAAAAAAAGAAGCCCCCTGAACTAAACGATGGTGGTCTGTACCACGTCAGAGGGTGTCGAACAATCAGTTTTAAAGATATTAAATGAGATATCTTTGTATAATCCCGGCACCACTGGTTCAGCATACAGAGCTGAAGAGGTTGCATGTGAAAATGAGCAAAGGGGAACACGTCCAATGCAGCAGTCATAAGAACCTAGAATTTCTATGCATAAGGCTACCGAAGGGAATGATTGAGACTGAAGGTTTCGATAAGCTGAAACCAATTTCAGACGTCTCCTGACCAACAGAGACAGAGTCATGGACACTGAATCTATCCGGAAATCTAAAAAAGGTTACTCTTGTCTGAGGAATCAACAAACTGATTGGTTAATTGATCCTCCAACCATGTTCTTGAAGAAACAACACTCATAAAAAGCTGGAAAGGATCTTTCCATTGAAAATGAGCAAAGGGAATTGAATCCAATGCTGTTAAAACTTCTATGCATATATAGCAACTGAAGGAAATAATAGAGACTAAAGGTACCGACAGACGGAACCCAATACAAATTGTCCCTTGTCTGATAGAGACAAAGATAGTGACATAAACCATCTGGAAACCTAAAAAAAAAGGTGACCCTTGCGTGAGGAATTAAGAGCTTTTGAAAAAAGATCCTCTAACTATGTCCTGAAGAGCAAGTGAAACATATGAGAATCCGCATCCTCAGGAAATAATCTGAATGAAAACAGAAAAATGAAGAATACGCATTTATTGTATCTAAAGAAAACAAATAATGCTATCAATGACCACAAAAAGGCAAAATAGTTTGAATAAAACTCCAAAACCCAGTTCCTAGAAAAGGAACTGGAATAAAAACCCCAGAAGATTCCAGGTCTGAGCAGCGCTTGAACCCCATGGGTACCCAGCCATGCCTCAACAGTATCCAAAATATATAGGACAGAAACACACTGAAAGAAAGTGTTAGCCTTACTGGAATAAAATCAAAGAAATTTGGACAAAATAGAACCAAATAAATTTCAAAGAAGTCTTAACCTGCCCCTTACCAGCCAAGCTGGAATACGGCATGTGCATCGCAACATTAGGGAGCTAATTTCGAACCCCAATTAAAAACATGTTACTTGGGAAAGAACTCGTTCCTTAATAAGAACAACCAAACTAGTATAAGCTTAAAGTTTTAGTCTTAGAACTCAATCTTGAAGCCCATAGTAACAGTTTAAGAATTGAATCCAATTATAATTGATTATCTTAGAACAAAAGAAATATGGATTTTTATTTTAAAAAAATTTTTAAATCACAGAATTCTTCTAGCTAAAATAACTAAAGACATAGATTAACCCTCATTTGCGAATATATTCAATAAAATGAAGACACAAATGAAATCATTAGCATGATAGTCCAGTTTAAAGGACCAGTCAAAACAGAGGACTTGCAAAATGCAAAACAACAAGACAAATGCAACGGCACCTAGTCTAGTAAATGTTGTCCCTTAACAATGCTAAAATAAATCATGATCTGATACTTGATCTTAAAGTAAACAGAAAAAATGAAGCAATTGCAATATCACAGGACCAAGAAAAGTACCTGAAACTAAATAATTTTCCAAAAATAAGATACAACTATATAAAGGAAAATAAATACTATTTTGCTATAAAAACAATAGCATAATTAGTAGGAGTAGAGATAGCTCCAATAAATTGGAGAACCCTCAAAATTTAATTTAACTGCTGACAAAGAATATAGTTTAAAAATAAAAGACAATTCTCAGCCTATTCCATTCCCTAGTATGGGGAATTGGAAAGAAAACCTCTGAAATCACAGAAGAAAAAATAAAAAGGCAGAAATAGTGTCAGCTAGTCTTAAAGAACTAGTTACCTTAATATCCAAAATAATCAACACCTCTTCAACAAAGAACAAATGTACTTTAATAATAAAAAAAATTATATAAAAAAGTAGATTTGTTAGTGTCAATATCTGATGAAGAGAATTTCTGAAAGAGAAAAAAACATCATCAGAGAAGGATAAATCAGTATGTTGTTGGTCATTTGAAACTTCAATAATTAAAAAAGAAGGGAAAAAGACCTAAAAATCGTATTAGAAGGCACGAAGTCAGACATAGCCTTAATCAGAAAAAATATTTCTTATAAATCTTCTAAACATTTCTTGCACTTAAGAATGGAAATGTATAAAGCATAAATACTAATGGAATCTGCATGTAAAAGTATATCATAATAACTTATTACAAACCATAGCTAGAGATAAACATTTATAACATTTAAAATAAATGAACTTAGCTTTGGTAGAACTGAAACTCAGTTAAGCATTTTTCCAGAAGTGGCTTCTGACTCAGGGACAAACGGAGACATCTTGCAATATGTAATAGAAAAAACAACATATAAAACAAAATTGATCAAATTCCTTAAATGACAGTTTCAGGAATGGGAAAAAAATGCCAGTGAACAAGCTTCTAGCAACCAGAAGCAATAAATAATGAGACTTAAATAATGTGGAGACAATAGTGACGCCTATATTTTTTAGCGCCAAAAAAGACGCCCACATTATTTGGCGCCTAAATGCTTTTGGCACCAAAAATGACGCCACATCCAGAACGCCGACACTTTTGGCGCAAAAAAACGTCAAAAAAATGACGCAACTTCCGGCGACACGTATGACGCCGGAAACAGAAAAAAAAAATTTGCGCCAAAAAAGTCCGCGCCAAGAATGACGCAATAAAATGAAGCATTTTCAGCCCCCGCGAGCCTAATAGCCCACAGGGAAAAAGTCAAATTTTAAGGTAAGAAAAAAATTGATTAATTCATATGCATTATCCCAAATATGAAACTGACTGTCTGAAATAAGGAATGTTGAACATCCTGAGTCAAGGCAAATAAATGTTTGAACACATATATTTAGAACTTTATATAAAAGTGCCCAACCATAGCTTAGAGTGTCACAGAAAATAAGACTTACTTACCCCAGGACACTCATGTACAAGTAGTAGAAAGCCAAACCAGTACTGAAACGAGAATCAGTAGAGGTAATGGTATATATAAGAGTATATCGTCGATCTGAAAAGGGAGGTAAGAGATGAATCTCTACGACCGATAACAGAGAACCTATGAAATAGACCCCGTAGAAGGAGATCATTGAATTCAAATAGGCAATACTCTCCTCACATCCCTCTGACATTCACTGCACGCTGAGAGGAAAACCGGGCTCCAACCTGCTGCGGAGCGCATAACAACGTAGAATCTAGCACAAACTTACTTCACCACCTCCATAGGAGGCAAAGTTTGTAAAACTGATTTGTGGGTGAGGTGAGGGGTGTATTTATAGGCATTTTGAGGTTTGGGAAACTTTGCCCCTCCTGGTAGGAATGTATATCCCATACGTCACTAGCTCATGGACTCTTGCTAATTACATGAAAGAAAGAAATGTTCCTCTTAAAGGTACATTAAGCATTTTAAGATGGTAATATATAATTATAAATTGTATTTATATAAACAACTCTGCAAAATTCTTTCATTATTTATTTTGTCCCATTTTCCTGTAATTCTATTCTGAAATTGTGAGCTTTTCAGTTCTTGTTTAAAATGGGAGTGCAGAAGACTGTAATATTCCACACAACCATTGGCAGCACACTGTAGTGACCTATTTATAACTGTCTCTAATTGACCGCAGACAGCAGAGAAAGTAACCTAAGTTACAACATGGCGGGTGTGGGGTGTTAGAAAAAAAACGCACTGAAAAGTGCCTTTACATTGCAGTCTATGGAAACTGTGTGTTCCCAGTAAATAATATATATATATGTATATGAATATATACATGTATATTTATGTGTTAATATGTGTATATACACATATTAACACATTATATATATATATATATATATATATATATATAAAAGCATATACATATATATTTAAATTTGCTGCCCATCGCTGTGCGACTTACCCCATTCACTGTACTTAGGTTATGCGACCTGTATGACTGCATCAGAACGATGCTCACATCGGTTTTGTTCCAAAGCTTCAGTGCAATGCGAACGCGAGGTCGTGTTTACATTGCACATAACTCATAATACCAGCGCATATTTGCGTGCGTTGGTATTACAAAGTGGAGCGCAAATATTGATTTGGCAAAAGCAATATTTTGCGCTTCACTGGTTATCTGGCCCTAAAACCTTAGACTTATTTTTTCAATATTTAAACAACTAAGGAAACTTTAAAAAAATACACCTAGTTGTTATTCTCAGACTAATCTTTTCTTTAAGCGCATCATGCTGTCTAGCATTTATTGTTAGTTGGGTTTCAATGCTCCTTTAAATCAGCAGAATAATGTATCAGTTAAGTCTAAATAAATAAATAAATAAAACATATTAAAGGGATAGAAAGATCAAAGTTTAAATGTGCATGGGTGCATTTAAATAGAAGCATTTTTGCACTATACTTCAATTAGCAAAAGGCCTGCTAGTAAAAGTTCTTAGTTTTTCAGCAGCATACGCACATATCCTGTGAGTGCCCTATGCACCAACATTCAAACACCACATCTCTTCAGTGAGTCAGCAGTGACTTGTATGATAGAAATTACGTTGTCGCTGATGCAATACACACCACTAGCAACTCTCTGAACAGTCATGGGCCTCTAGTTATCAAGCCGTCAACCGCAATTACGCTGGAATTCCGCAGTGTATTTGTGGCGAGGCTGATTCGCCATAGTTATCAAGCCCTACAGCCCTGCAAAAGTAGAATATAGTGACGTAACATACGATCCGCCGGACTCAGTCCGACACAGATCGATGGTTACGTCACTCCAGATGTTCCGAATGCAAGTTCGGCACAATATGACTACTTTTGCTAGTTATCAAAGAACAACCAGGTACGCTCGCCACTATTCCGGGTATCCAAGTAAGGGCCACTATTCCAGCCCAGCGTATCTGGTGTTCAATCCGCCGCCTTCGAAGCGGCGGATCCCATAGGAATCAATGGGAGTCTGACAGCAGCGAGAGCTCATGTTCACTGCTGCCCGATATACCATTGATTTCTATGGGAAGTATCTGCACCTAACACCCTAACATGTACCCCAAGTCTAAACACCCCTAATCTGCCCCCCCTACACCTCCGCCACCTACATTATACTTATTAACCCCTAAACCACTGCTCCTGGACCCCGCCACCACTATAATAAATATATGAACCCCTAAACCACCGCTCCCGGACCCCGCCACCACCTACATTATACCTATTAACCCCTAATCTTCTGCCCCCTATACCGCCGCCACCTACATAAAGTTATCAACCCCTATCCTGCCGATCCCGGACCCCGACGAAAATAAATTAATTGTTTAACCCCTAAACTGCCGCACCCGGAGCCTGCCGCCACTTACATTACATTTATTAACCCCTATCCTGCCCCCCTATAAGTCAACAGTCCAGAGATCCTATGTGTGCTCTGTAGAAACAGTGAACCTAGACGTGCTTTACCTGTAAAAATTAAAAGAAAAACAACATGCAAAAAACAGCTATATAGAAATAGCTACCTAGCTAAAATAAATACAAAATTACCTGTAAAATAAATCCTAACCTAAGTTACAATTACACCTAACACTACACTATCATTAAATAAATTAAATTAATTAACTACAATTACCTAACATTAAATAAAATTAACTAAAAATAACTAAAGTACAAAAAAACCTCTAAATTACAGAAAATAAAAAAGAAATTACAAGAAGTTTAAACTAATTACACCTAATCTAATCCCCCTAATAAAATAAAAAAGCCCCCCAAAATAATAAAATTCCCTACCCTATACTAAATTACAAATAGCCCTTAAAAGGGCCTTTTGTGGGGCAGTGCCCCAAAGTAATCAGCTCTTTAACCTGTAAAAAAAAAGAAATAGAACCCACCAACATTAAAACCCACCACCCACACACCCAACCCTACTCTAAAACCCACCCAAACCCCCCTTAAAAAAAACTTAACACTACCCCCTTGAAGATCACCCTACCTTGAGATGTCTTCACCCAGCCAGGCACAAGTGGTCCTCCATACGGCAGAAGTCTTCATCCGATCGAGGCAGAAGAGGTCCTCCAGATGGTATAAATCTTCACCCATGCGGCATTTTCTATCTTCATCCTTCCGGAGCGGAGCCATCTTCTATCCAGCCGACGCGGAGCCATCGTCTTCAAACGCCGTCCTAACACTGAATGAAGGTTTCGTTAAATGACGTCATCCAAGATGGCGTCCCTTGAATTCCGATTGGCTGATAGGATTCTATCAGCCAATCGGAATTAAGGTAGGAAAAATATGATTGGCTGATGTAATCAGCCAATCGGATTGAAGTGCAATCCGATTGGCTGATCCAATCAGCCAATAAAATGCGATTGACCTCTCATTCTTTTGGCTGATTTGATCAGCCAGTCGGATTGCACTTCAATCCGATTGGCTGATTACATCAGCCAATCCGATTTTTCCTACCTTAATTTCGATTAGCTGATAGAATCCTATCAGCCAATTGGAATTCAAGGGACGCTATCTTGGATGACATCATTCAGTGTTAGGACGGCATTTGAAGAGGATGGCTCCGCGTCGGCTGGATAGAAGATGGCTCAGCTCCGGAAGAATGAAGATAGAAGATGCCGCATGGATGAAGATTTCTACCGTCTGGAGGACCTCTTCTGCCCCGATCGGATGAAGACTTCTGCCGTATGGAGGACCACTTGTGCCCGGCTGGGTGAAGACGTCTCAAGGTAGGGTGATCTTCAAGGGGGTAGTGTTAGGTTTTTTAAGGGGGGTTTGGGTGGGTTTTAGAGTAGGGTTGGGTGTGTGGGTGGTGGGTTTTAATGTTGGGGGGGTTGTATTTCTTTTTTTTTACAGGTAAAAGAGCTGATTACTTTGGGGCAATGCCCCGCAAAAGGCCCTTTTAAGGGCTATTTGTAATTTAGTATAGGGTAGGAAATTTTATTATTTTCTGTAATTTAGAGGGGGGGTTGTACTTTAGTTATTTTTAGTTAATTTTATTTAATGTTAGGTAATTGTAGTTAATTAATTAAATTTATTTAATGATAGTGTAGTGTTAGGTGTAATTGTAACTTAGGTTAGGATTTATTTTACAGGTAATTTTGTATTTAATTTAGCTAGTTAGTTATTAAATAGTTAATAACTATTTAATAGCTATTGTACCTAGTTAAAATAAATACAAAGTTGCCTGTAAAATAAAAATAAACCCTAAAATAGCTACAATGTAACTATTAGTTATATTGTAGTTATCTTAGGGTTTATTTTATAGGTAAGTATTTAGTTTTAAACAGGATTAATTTATTTAATAGGAATATTTATTTTGATTAATTTAAATAATATTTGTTAGGGGGTGTTAGGGTTAGACTTAGGTTTATAGGTTAATTCATTTAATATAGTCGCGGCGGTGTAGGGGGGTAGATTAGGGTTTAATCAATGTACTGTAGGTGGCGGCGGTGTTAGGGGGGGTGCAGGATAGGGGTTAATAAATGTAATGTAGGTTGCAGCGGGCTCCGGGTGCGGCAGTTTAGGGGTTAAACAATTAATTTATTTGCGGCGGGGTCCGGGATCGGTAGGATAGGGGTTAATAACTTTATGTAGGTGGCGGTGGTATAGGGGGTGGAAGATTAGGGGTTAATAGGTATAATGTAGGTGGTGGTGGGGTCCGGGAGCGGCGGTTTAGGGGTTCATATATTTATTATAGTTGCGGCAGGTCCAGGAGCGGCGGTTTAGGGGTTAATATATTTATTATAGTTGCGGAGGGGTCCAGGAGCGGCAGTTTAGGGGTGCGGGGGGCTCCAGGAGCGGCGGTTTAGGGGGTAAAACAGTATAGTATAGTGTGGGTGCTTAGTGACAGGCTAGCAACAAAGCTGCGAATAAGCCGATGAGCAGCGAGATCGATGACTGTCAGTTAACAACAGTCCGCTGCTCATCGCACCGTACTTGGTGCGCAGCTTTTTGATAGCTTTCTTGATAACTTTGGCGAACGTATTCAGGTCCGCGGCGGCGATGTTAGGCGAGCGTATTGGGGCCGGCGAATGCAGGTTAAGTAGACACGTTGATAACTAGAGGCCATGGTGTTTGAATACTAATGCTCCACTTACATGTAGCATATGTGCATATGCTGCCCTAACACAATTTTTGCTAATGGAAGTATATTGGATAAATACTTCTATTTAGTACTAAATCTGTTCATGCACATTTTAATTTTGACCTCTCTATCCCAATAAAGTCTTGTTTACGGCCATTGTTTTACAATATCCAAACTTCACCCTCTCTGTACCTCAATCTGATTCTGCAACTGACTAGACAAGCACCAGTAAAATTGTTAGCATAAAGCGCACTGTTTAGCAGTTCTTATCTGTTAAAGTCAGCTAGGAGAGATATGTAGCAGAGTTAGCCTTGTGCTTTTTCCATTTCTAACAATTAGATAATCCAAAGGTTTATAGACAAAATACATGAAAAAGAGGTCAAATAAATAATGAAAGTATATTTTAAAATTGTTTTACTATGCATAATCTCAAGGTGGGTAGTTAAATGTAATACTAATACCATTTCAAAATGAATAGACAACAGGTACCTTATCACTTTCCCTTATGATGCTAATTCAAATCTTTATTTACTTTGGTTGATCTGAATACTTAACCACATATTTAAGTAAGAGATCACCTTTAATTTACATGATTTTGCTGATCGTTGAAGGGTTAAAATGTTATGCAAGCTGCACACTCAAGCTCCCTTCAGTTACCCCAGAGTGATCCGAACTAAACCAACATCATAACAAGAATGTTTATGGAAAAATGCTTAAGCGCTGAAGCAGAAAGGGCTAACCACTGAGCAGACCTTTCTCCCACCTTTATTCTTTACTGCTCACATTGAAATGCAAATATGAGAGCAGGGTTTCCTCTCGCGTGCCACTCACAAATTGAAAAGCAGTTTTTATCTATGCAAATGTAAGCATGGTAATTGAAGTTAATCAATCAATGCTAGCTTTCACTAAAACCTTAAACATGATTGAATAAAGTAATTATCATTCAGCAGAAAATGATGAAGTTGTAGACAGCATGAACCTTATTAAAGGAGGATTTTGAGTCACAATGGTTTAATTTAGCAAACAGGCCAGCCTTAGCATAAGCAATACACTACCCTTGCAGTCTGGAATTTTGTTATACATAAAA
This sequence comes from Bombina bombina, assembly GCF_027579735.1. Taxonomy (NCBI): domain Eukaryota; kingdom Metazoa; phylum Chordata; class Amphibia; order Anura; family Bombinatoridae; genus Bombina; species Bombina bombina. Next base: position 408,954,668 of record NC_069499.1, on the reverse strand, counting down.
AAAAAATAGTTTTTTTTAATATATATATATATATATATATATATATATATATATACTCTTCACTATTAGTAAAATTACTTGTTTCCATAGAAATCATAAATTATAATTAGTATCCTTTTTATTTAATAGATCAGTAAAAGTAACTTTATTATTAAAACAATGTATACACTGCAGACTATAAGGACATGTATATTTTGCCAATTTTATGTAAAATATTGTACATTGTATTTTATAATTTAAATAATAATATAATGCATAATGTAATATAAAGTAATATAAATATTTGGTATCTGCAAGTCATAGCCACAATCTCTTGATTACACATTTACATGAAATTAAAGGGCCACTAAACCCAAAATCTTTTTTTTCATGATTCAGATAGAGAATACAAATGTAAACAACATTACAATTTACTTCTATTATTTATTTTGCTTCATTTTTTAGATATCCTTAGTTGAAGAAAAATCAATGCACATGGCTGAGCCAATCACACGAGGCTTCTATGTGCAGCAACCAATCAGCAGCTACTGAGCATATCTAGCAAAGAATATCAAGAGAATAAAACAAATTAGATAATAGAAGTAAAGTAGAAAGATGTTTAAAATTGCATTCTCTTTCTAAATCATGAAAGAAAAAATGTGGGTTTAATGTCCCTTTAAGTGACATATCCCTGCTGTATTCATGCTTCATCTGATGTTTAATAACCAATATTCAATTTCCTTTCATTCTAACCGTAAATGTTTTCCTATTCCTAATTTGTACATATTGGTTGGTGAATTGCTATGTGCATTTGTAGTTGGAGAGTTATTGAAGACAGATTAGATTCACCAATGAGCTATCCAGTCTTTCTAGTTCCTGTGTAGAACACGTCTGAAGTGAATGGAGAGTTTATTAGTGAATCTCCTTTAGTGTTTAAAAGACTAGAGAGTAGGCGATAATAGAGTTTATGGGGTTGACATAAATACATAGGGTTGTCACTGAGGTTATTATTCCTATTAAGAGTGTGCACTCTGTGGTTCTGTAAAATAATGTTTCAGTGAGTACCCTATGGCTATAATGATGAAATTTGGTATTCTAGTTCCTATAAATTAATGTCAGTTCTTATAAATATCAGAAGAAAAAGACAGGGGGTCGGATTTCTGCTGTTCAAAACATACAAATCTGAGAAACATCATCGGTGTTGCTTCCATAGGGACACCAGTGGAGGCTCCTCCATGTGTGCACTCCCGCACGTGCCTCCCTGTCAGATGTTGAGAGAAAAAAAAAATATGGGAATAAAATATAATTTTTCCAATAGCCCCCTATTGGAAAAATTATATATATATTTTTTTTTAACTTCCAAAAAAATCATAAAATATAATTTTTCCAATAGCCTCCTATTGGCAAAATTATATTTTATTTTTAACCCCCAAAAATCTATTTCTTATCATGTATTCTTTAAAATATAAGCCCAAAAAAATGTTGTGTGTGTTTTTTTTATTTCTATCGCACGTGCGGTTAGAGCCCTATGATGCCTGTCAGTGATGTCTATGTGTTCACTGCAGGCATCTGGGCCAGCCTCAAATGCTTCTATATCAATCCCTGATCGCACACACTGAACTGTGCGAAAGTGGGGAGGGACATGTTCAGCCTGTGTTCTGATAGGCTGCACGCCACGATGCCGTATACGTCATCACGGCGAGAGTGGGGAGGGACATGTTCCGACTGTCAGTTCCTCAGTAGTTCAGCCTGTGGCACTTGTTGCAACTTGCAGCTCGCTGATAGGCTGCACGCGACGATGCCGTTACGTCACCATGGCTCAGCCTCCTCCCCCGCATCAACGGCGCGAAAAATTCATTGCTGCGTTTGCTGTTGAGAGGAGAGGAGTGACTGAGCTCAACTGTGACAGTCTCTGTTGAACTTGTCTAAAACAAGTTTTAAAACGCATAAGCATTTGCATTAGCAGTGTTAGCACTGACTTTGTGTCTGAGCCTGAGTCTGTAATATATATTTAGAAGAGCTAGAGCCGGCTTGCCTACTACTACTAGAGAGGGTCAGAGCAGGGAGTGGAGGCTGACTGAGCCGGAGCAGCCAACAAAAACAACATTAACTGACTTAGTTGCTTGTACTTGTCTTGGAGTTGGGCAGAATTGTTTTTAAAAAAACCTGCTGAATAATTATTAATTATAATTAAATTTTCTGAGAGAGGCTTCTATCTTAGTTAGTTGAGTTCTTGCCTGGGCTGGGGCCCTGTCCCCTGATAATTTTGTCAGACAGAGTGAGTGAGTCTGTCAGACAGTGTCAGTTTACTTTTTATTAATTAGCAAATTGCAAGTTTTGCCAAAAAATTTAAAAGTTTATTTTTCTCTAAAAAGCAGTTAACTGCTGCCTGTGCTGTGCTGCTATATTAACATAACTGTACAATTAAATATAAATTTTAATTATATTAGTTATATTACCACAAGTTATTATATATAATTATATATTTGAGAACAACCACAAAACTCTTACTAGTTTTAGACCGTAGTTGACCTTGCCCGTTGTAATTATACTAGTTAAAAAAACACTATTTTAGTTTAGAATTATTAGCAGATTGCAGAAAGTCTCAGAGTTTTTAAAACAATTATATATTTTATAACAGCTTCACAGCTACTTACCTACAGTCTTTCAAGTTATATATTTCAGAACAACCGCAAAACTACTTGCCTACTAGTTTTAGACTGTAGTTTAACTTGACCTTGCCCGTTGACGGCTGTCACGGCTGCTGCCTGCTGTAAATTAATTATACTAGTTAAAAGTTAAAAACACTATTTTAGTTTAGAATTATTAGCAGATTGCAGAGAGTCTCAGAGTTTTTAAAACAATTATATATTTTATAACAGCTTCACAGGTACTTACCTACAGTCCTACAAGTTATATATTTTAGAACAACCGCAAAACTACTTGCCTACTACTTTTAGACTGTAGTTGACCTTGCCAGTTGACGGCTGTCACGGCTGCTGCCTGCTGTAATTATACTAGTTAAAACACTATTTTAGTTTAGAATTATTAGCAGATTGCAGAGAGTCTCAGAGTTTTTAAAACAATTATATATTTTATAACAGCTTCACAGCTACTTACCTACACTCCTACAAGTTATATATTTTCGAACAAACGCAAAACTAATTGCCTACTAGTTTTAGACTGTAATTGACCTTGCCCGTTGACGGCTGTCACGGCTGCTGCCTGCTGTAATTATACTAGTTAAAACACTATTTTAGTTTAGAATTATTAGCAGATTGCAGAGAGTCTCAGAGTTTTTAAAACAATTATATATTTTATAACAGCTTCACAGCTACTTACCTACAGTCCTACAAGTTATATATTTTAGAACAACCGCAAAACTACTTGCCTACTAGTTTTAGACTGTAGTTGACCTTGCCCGTTGACGGCTGTCACGGCTGCTGCCTGCTGTAATTATACTAGTTAAAACACTATTTTAGTTTAGAATTATTAGCAGATTGCAGAGAGTCTCAGAGTTTTTAAAACAATTATATATTTTATAACAGCTTCACAGCTACTTACCTACACTCCTACAAGTTATATATTTTCGAACAAACGCAAAACTAATTGCCTACTAGTTTTAGACTGTAATTGACCTTGCCCGTTGACGGCTGTCACGGCTGCTGCCTGCTGTAATTATACTAGTTAAAAAAACACTATTTTAGTTTAGAATTATTAGCAGATTGCAGAGAGTCTCAGAGTTTTTAAAACAATTATATATTTTATAACAGCTTCACAGCTACTTACCTACAGTCCTACAAGTTATATATTTTAGAACAACCGCAAAACTACTTGCCTACTAGTTTTAGACTGTAGTTGACCTTGCCCGTTGACGGCTGTCACGGCTGCTGCCTGCTGTAATTATACTAGTTAAAACACTATTTTAGTTTAGAATTATTAGCAGATTGCAGAGAGTCTCAGAGTTTTTAAAACAATTATATATTTTATAACAGCTTCACAGCTACTTACCTACACTCCTACAAGTTATATATTTTCGAACAAACGCAAAACTAATTGCCTACTAGTTTTAGACTGTAATTGACCTTGCCCGTTGACGGCTGTCACGGCTGCTGCCTGCTGTAATTATACTAGTTAAAAAAACACTATTTTAGTTTAGAATTATTAGCAGATTGCAGAGAGTCTCAGAGTTTTTAAAACAATTATATATTTTATAACAGCTTCACAGCTACTTACCTACAAGTTGTATAATTTATAACAGCTGCAAAGCTAATTACCTACAAGTTATATATTTGATAACAACCGCGAAACTACTTGCCTATTAAGTCAAGTTTTATATTTTATAACACCAATACTACTTGTCTAAAGGTTATATATATATTATAACAGCAAAACTACTTGTCTCAAAGTTATATATATATATATATATATATATATATATATATATATATCTATATTATAACAGCAAAACTACTAACCTACAAGTTATATATTTTATAAGAGCCGCAAGGCAACTTACCTAGTTAAAGTTATATATTTTATAAAAGCAAAGGACTGTTCTTTGTGTGTAAACTAACAGTTAAGATGGCACTTAGTAAAATCAGTGTGTCTGAGCTAAAGCAATTACATTTTTCAACGTTACCCATGGAAAGAAAAATTGAAATTAAAATGCTCAGGCCAACACCTAGGCTTAACCTTATCCAGGTGACAAAATGTAAAACTAGAGATTTCAAAAGAGAATTCAAACCCGAGGTATATGATAAATATCCATGGATTTGTGGCTGTGAATTATCTAACAGACTCTTTTGTTTTTATTGTCTCCTGTTTGCAAAACAAAGTGGTGAATCAAGCTGGGTGAGTTATGGTGTCGCTGATTTATCACATTTAAATCAAAAAATAAATAAACATAATTGTTCACAATCACATTTAAACTCCACATTAGAGTTTAATTTGCTAGGAAGGGTTGATATTCGACAACAACTTGACAGTGCATATCGTTTAAATATTAAAAAACATAATGAGCAAGTAACGAAAAATCGTTATGTTCTTTCGAAAATAATTAATTGTATTTTATTTTGCGGCGCATTTGAACTTGCACTTCGAGGACATGACGAACGTGAGGATTCATTAAATCCAGGCATTTTCAGAGGTCTTATAAACTTCTCAGCAGAACTTGATGCATCTCTAAAAGAACATCTCGCTAGTGCCACTGTTTTTAAAGGAACGTCAAAAGAAATTCAAAACGATTTATTAGACTGTATGCTTACTGTTTGCCAGAACCAAATAAAAAAGGAAATCTCAAAAGCAAGTTTTGTAGCAGTGATAGCAGATGAAACTACTGATGTTTCATCTGCCTTCCAATTGGTTGTTGTTTTTCGATACATTATAGGTAACGGTCAACCGGTTGAGAGATTCTGGGAATTCACTAATCCAGCTGGACATGATGCAGAATCTATAGCTACATGTATCCAAAATACTTTGGAAAAAGTTATAGACAACCCCGAAAAATTGATATCCCAGAGTTACGACGGTGCAAGCGTGATGAGTGGTCAGCATGCAGGTGTTCAGGCTATAATTAAACGTACCTACAAGAATGCACATTTTGTGCATTGCTACGCACATCAACTCAATTTGATTGTCAGCCAAGCAAGCAGTCAGAATCAACAAGTTCGAGTATTTTTTTCTAACCTAAGTGACATTACTAACTTTTTTAGTAACTCGCCACAACGGATAGCTATTCTAGATGAAACTGTTAGAAGAAGGATACCTCATGGTTCAGCCACCAGGTGGAATTTCAAGAGTCGAACCGTCAATACAGTGTTTGAAAACAGGGAACAGTTAATTGAATGTATGGAAAAAATAGAGTCAACATCGAAAAAAGAAATAGCAATAAATCAAGCTGGGGCTATTCGGCGTATGTTACAAGACTCTGTATTTGTGTTTTGGCTTTCAGTTTTTCACAATATTATGCCACATGTAGATGTGTTATACAACCAACTTCAGAAAACACAAACAGACGCGGCACTTATTCGAAAACATGTTAACACTTTCCAGCAGACAATGGAAAACGAAAGGAAAAGAATGGACACAGTGATCATGACGATATCAGAAACAGAGGAATCATCAAGGAAAAGGAAGAGAGAAAATATTCACATTGCTCGGACTGTGGCAGCTAAAGAGATATGCGATGTTATCACAAATCAAGTAAAAGATAGATTTTCTTTTATAACTCACTACTCGGCTGTTTCTCTCCTCCAAGCTGAAAAATTTGCAGATTACGAGAAGAATTTTCCAAATCAGCTTCTTGAACAAACATCAGCGGTTTATGACATATTACAGAAAGATCGCCTGAAAACGGAACTAGGAGTAATTTACAGAAGACCAGATTTCCGAAATATGAATGGTGCCATCAGTCTTCTACAGTTTGTAATAGAAAATAACTTGGACAGTACTTTTTCGGAGACCTACAAACTGTTGCAAATTATTTCGACTATTCCCGTGACAACTGCTGAGGCTGAGAGATGTTTCTCAACTTTAAAACGAGTTAAGACATTTCTAAGGAGCACCATGACTGAGGAAAGACTGACTGCTCTAGCCATGCTCACAATTGAAAAACAATTGATCAATGACATGCCTACATTCACCGAAAATGTTATTGATTTATTTGCCTCAAAAAAAGACAGGCGGATTGACTTAATTTACAAAAATTGTACTTGAGTTATCAACATTCTGTTTTAATCTTTACCTTTGAAGTTAATTATTAAGCACTAGTGTAATAGAAATAATCTTCTTTTGTAGAAAGTAAAATGTTGGTGTATTTATCTTAATGTTGCCACGGCCTTTGGCTGCATTGCCTAATATCGAACACTGGGGGCTAGGGCAACAATAATTGAGATGTGGTTTTATTTCTCTATAAAGTGGAAGGTTCTTTAAATCCAGGAATATATTTTCATAAATGTACATTCAAGATACTTATTATTTCGCAGCTTTGAATCTTGATTAATCATTTGGTTAATACATATGTTATTATATAATTTAACTGAGCATGTATATTTTAACACTAGACATGGGTATACTGAAGAGTATGGATTCTTGTATATTAATTTAAATATTAGACATGGTCATAATATTAAATATTATAAATATATAAATATATATATATATGTATATATATATATACTTCCTACTGATAATATCTTAAGAGATTAACTTAATACTCATTTTGCAAACAGGATCTTCTTTTTATTGTCTCCTGTTTGAAAAACAAAGTGGTGATTCAAGTTGGGTGAGTTATGGTGTCGCCGATTTATCACATTTAACTCCAAAAATATAAATAATTGCTACTAATCACATTTATACTCCCCATTAGAGTTTAATTTGCTATGAAGGATTGATATTCGCCAACAACTTGTCAGTGCATATTGTTTGAATGTTAAAAAACACTAACATCAAGTAACCACAAATCGTTATGTTCTTTCCCAAATTATGAATTGTATTCTATTTTCCGGCGCATTTGAGCTTTCACTTTGAGGACATGATGAACGCGATGATTCATTAAATATTGGGAGACTTAAAAGGATTGTAATTTAATACTTAGTTAGTATGATACTAATAATCAGCTATACTATAGTATTAACTATTTGAAATCAATTGAGTAATCATTTCATATTCTGATATTACATTTCATTTAATTAGAATTCTGTAGTGATTAATTTATTTATATTTCCTTATTATCCCACTTTAATATAAATATAATCCATATTTGAAGTCATTCCTTAATAAAGTATAGGAGTAAATAAAACTATATGAAAATTAGGTACAAGTCATTTCATATGAAATTTTGTCTTCTATATGCTTGGATCGATTCTGAGCTAGAAAACCTTTCCAGACGTATATGTGGATTCAGACCTTCAAAAGTATTGTTAGTCTCATCATTTGTATATCATACAAGGGATAATTACTTACTTTCCTGAAGATTGAGCATATCTGAAGTAAAGTACAGAATTGTTTCTCTGTCACCCCAGAGAGGTAACATGGTCATCTTGTTTGTAGAGATCTAATCTCATTAAGCGATGAAGTAAAGAATCTTTTGAAGCTTAAACTTTAACAAATGTTCCCTTTGTATATTTTTTAGATATCCTGCCTGTGAGCTGTATTGGAGCATAGTATTTATATATAATTTATGTTACATTTCATGAAAATATATTTCATATCTGAGTTCATTACTTTAATACAGTTTGAGTGCATGAAATCATATACAGTTGTATGCAAAAGTTTAGGCACCTCTGACAATTTCCATGATTTTCAGTTATAAATAATTGGCTGTTTGGATCAGTAATGACATTTTGATCTATCAAATAAATGAAGGACACAGTAAAAATTCAGTAGTGATATAAGGTTTATTGGATTAACAGAAAATGTGCAATATGCATCAAAACAAAATTAGACAGGTGCATACATTTGTGCACCCTTGTTATTTTGTTGATTTGAATACCTGTAACTACCTAGCACTGATTAATTGGAAGACAAAATTGGTTTGGTGAGCCCATTAAGCCTTAAACTTCATAGACAGGACAGGTGTATCCAATCATCATGAGAAAAGGTTTTAAGGTGGCCAATTGCAAGTTGTTCTCTATGACTCTCCTCTGAAGAGTGGCAACATGGGGGCCACAAAACAACTCTCAAATGACCTAAAAACAAAGATTGTTCAACATCATGGTTTAGAGGAAGGCTACAAAAAGCTATTGCATAGATTTAAGATGTCAGTGTCCACTGTGAGGAACATAGTCAGCATGGTGAGGATATGGAAGACCACAGGCACATTTCTTGTTAAGGCCAGAAGTGGCAGGCCAAGTAAAATATCGGATAGGCAAAGGATGATAAGAACGGTCAAAAACAGCCCACAGACCACCTCCAAAGACCTGTACTACTGGGAATATTGTTGAGGGTCTCATGGATTCCACTCAATATCAGCAGATACTTGAGAATAATGTTGAGGAATCAGTCACAAACTTCAGTTGAAGTTACCCCCAGGCCGGGCCTGGATATTTCAAGAAGACGATGACCAAAAACACTGCTGGTTCAAATGGGTGGGGCCATTTGATGGGCGTGACTTTCACAAAGGGGTGTGGCTTTTAAATGGGTGTGGCTTGTTAAAAGGGGCGTGTTTTTAAAAAGGGGCGTGTTTTTCCAAAGGGGCGTGGCTTTCCAATAGGGGCAGGGTCTTGTGCACCCCCATCCCAAAAATTCACCAGCCGCCACTGAGGGACACTAAAGGAAAAACAGCAACGTTTTTAGGCAAATGCATTGTATAGAATCATTTTATATTCTGCATTGTCATTGCTGTCAAACCATAGACAAGAATATTTATATATAATATATCTGGAACTTAAAATAATTAAATTGAGATTAATTATTTCTCTGATGAAAATGGACAGCCAAGCAGTCTTTATTAGCTCAGTTAATGGGAATTTAAAGCTTTTTTCTGTTACGTTTTTTTTTTTATGCTTCACATTTTTCCATAAGAATGATGGGAGTGTTTTTTTATCAGCCAGTGAGCTTCACTATCACAAGCCAGTTGCCTTGCCTGGCTTGTGATAGCAAGCCAGTTGCTATATATATATATATATATATATATATATATATATATATATATATATATATATATATATATATTACAAAACGAATGAAAAAGTAGTCCAAAGGCAAAGTAAAAACAAAAAGTTTAATTGTAAACCACTTGTGGTAAAAACATGGGGGTATGTAGTGCACATAAAAACACACACAAATGCATTTGGCTGACATGTTTCTGCCTTCTGCTGTAATCATAGCTAATACGATACATTTGAGTCACCTATTTAAAGGCATACCTGTTTGCTGATTGGTTTTTCACTGACCCATAGCTCAGATTGAATTAGGTGTCATATATTACCTATTGCCCATGGCATGTATACATAAAGTTGTTTAATAAAACATTAGATTAAAATGTAACATTTAGGATATTATCTCTGGGTTCGCTCTAAGGAATACTCATATAGCAAAAGTATATCCATGTACATATGGAGAGAGTCCCAAAGTAAATATACATGAAAGAATAGCATGACCTGGATATTGACATAAATATAACTGTCAAAGAGACTGTGTTATCTGCTTATGCCCCTTGATAAAGTATTCGTTTAGCTATTTTGCTTGAGTTTGCATAGATTCCAGTCTAGAACTGAAAGAAGAGTACAAATATAGCACTCACAACGTTTATTGATAAAGAGATTGATATCAAGCAAAAACTGAAAATAAAATAAAACGTAACTTTTATTAAATTTAACTAATAAAATAATATAATATAATAATATAGGAATCTATTTTATAGGGCATATTTTGGTGACAACTAGTCACAAGTAGTAATGTCGCGAACTGAAAATGTTCTGTTTGCGAACTGCAAACGCGAACGTCCGCAACTGTTCGCGAACAGGCGAACCGGGCGAACCGCCATTGACTTCAATAGGCAGGCGAATTTTAAAACCCACAGGGACTCTTTCTGGCCACAATAGTGGTGGAAAAGTTGTTTCAAGGGGACTAACACCTGGACTGTGGCATGCCGGAGGGGGATCCATGGAAAAACTCCCACGGAAAATTACATAGTTGATGCAGAGTCTGGTTTTAATCCATAAAGGGCATAAATCACCTAACATTCCTAAATTGTTTGGAATAACGTGCTTTGAAACATCAGGTATGATGTTGTATCGATCAGATAGTGTAAGGGTTACGCCCGCTTCACAGTGACAGACCAAACTCCCCATTTAATGCACCGCAAACAACCGCAAACAGTCCATTTGCACAACCACGAGATAGATTTGATAGATACATAGATACATAGATTAGATAGATAGATCAATAGATGCAATATACATTTGATAGATACGATAGATTTGATAGATAAATAGATAGATTTGATAGATATATAATTTCCCAGACAGAGAATTACAAGACGTGCGGTCTGGGACCCATGGTAAGGTTCCCAGAGGCAGTTGCGGCGCCAGGGGACGTGTATATGGCATGGATTTTAGGAACCGGGAGATGGAAAAAGATGCTTGGTCGGTCCTCCTACTTCAAATTTGGGGCACTGCGCGTGCAATCTACTGTGCCACCAGATATGAGTGGTGTGTTAAGTAGTACTATTCTAATCAGTTTAATACCTGTTACTAACCCTATCGGGGGAGGTGTATATGGCATGGATTTTAGGAACCGGGAGATGGAAAAAGATGCTTGGTCGGTCCTCCTACTTCAAATTTGGGGCACTGCGCGTGCAATCGTGGCTGGACTTTTAGCCGACGGACATTTGGCCGATGGACATTTGTCCGACGGACATTTGGCCGAAACACAAGTGGCTGTCACAAAACAGTCCGGCCACGAGATAGATAGATTTGATAGATAGATACATAGATTAGATAGATAGATAGATCAATAGATGCAATATACATTTGATAGATATGATAGATAGATAGATAGATAGATAGATAGATAGATAGATAGATAGATAAATAGATAGATAGATAGATAGATAGATTTGATAGATAAATAGAAAGATTTGATAGATAGATAGATAATTTCCCAGACAGAGAATTACAAGACGTGCGGTCTGGGACCCATGTTAAGGTTTCCCAGAGGCATTTGCGGCGCCAGGGGACGTGTATATGGCATGGAGTTTAGGAACCGGGAGATGGAAAAAGATGCTTGGTCGGTCCTCCTACTTCAAATTTGGGGCACTGCGCGTGCAATCTACTGTGCCACCAGATATGAGTGGTGTGTTAAGCAGTACTATTCTGATCAGTTTAATACCTGTTACTACCCCTATCGGGGGAGGTGTATATGGCATGGATTTTAGGAACCGGGAGATGGAAAAAGATGCTTGGTCGGTCCTCCTACTTCAAATTTGGGGCACTGCGCGTGCAATCGTGGCCGGTCTTTTAGCCGACGGCCATTTGTCCGACGGACATTTGGCCCAAACACAAGTGGCTGTCACAAAACAGTCCGGCCACGAGATAGATAGATTTGATAGATACATAGATTAGATAGATAGATCAATAGATGCAATATACATTTGATAGATATGATAGATAGATAGATAGATAGATAGATAGATTTGATAGATAGATATTTTCCCAGACAGAGAATTACAAGACATGCGGGCTGGGACCCATGGTAAGGTTACTTCCTTTTGCACAATCGAGTACAGGTTGGGGATTGCCTTTTGTGCAAAGAAATTTCGTCCGGGTACCTTCCACTGCGGTGTCCCCTATCAGGGGATGTGTATATGTCATGGATTTTAGGAACCGGGAGATGGAAAAAGATGCTTGGTCGGTCCTCCTACTTCAAATTTGGGGCACTGCGCGTGCAATCTAATGTGCCACCAGATAGGAGTGGTGTGTTAAGTAGTACTATTCCTATCAGTTTAATCCCTGTTAAGTGTCTTTTTTTGGTTTTTGTTTTTGAAGCCACAGTGCAGCACCAGAGGCCAGAAAAATTTGGCATGTACACATGCCTGAAAAATTAGGTATTGTTGCAGCCGCTGCTGTAGCAGCGGCCAGAAAAATTGATGTTTGTTTCCCAGGTAGAAAGTGCCCTAAAACATTGCGCCTTGAACCCTAGTTGGTGGCGGATAAGTCACGCAAGTCATCCGGCATTTGAAGATAAAATACAGCAGCGTGTGGACCATTTTTAGCCCAAGGCAGCTCATCTCATCAGGCCTTTTTTACTCGAATGTATTGACCAATGTCAGTCCCTTCGGGATCCATCCCTCATTCATCTCAATAAAGGTGAGGTAATCTAGACTTTTTTGACCTAGGCGACTTCTCTTCTCAGTGACAATACCTCCTGCTGCACTGAAGGTCCTTTCTGACAGGACACTTGAAGCGGGGCAGGCCAGAAGTTCTATTGCAAATTGGGATAGCTCAGGCCACAGGTCTAGCCTGCACACCCAGTAGTCAAGGGGTTCATCGCTCCTCAGAGTGTCAAGATCTGCAGTTAAGGCGAGGTAGTCTGCTACCTGTCGGTCGAGTCGTTCTCTGAGGGTGGACCCCGAAGGGCTGTGGTGATGCATAGGAGTTAAAAAGCTCTGCATGTCCTTCATCAACAAAACGTCTGTAAAGCGTCATGTCCTTGCCGGCGTGGTTGTGGGAGTCGGAGGATTACTTTCAGCTCTTCCCCTGTTAGATTCACGTTGTGCTGTGACATAACCCTTATACGCTGTGTAAAGCATACTTTTTAATTTATTTTGGAAATGCTGCATCCTTTCCGACTTGTTGTAATTCGGTAACATTTCTGGCACTTTATGCTTATACCGGGGGTCTAGTAGCGTGGACACCCAGTACAGGTATTTCTCCTTCAGCTTTTTTATACGAGGGTCCCTCAACAGGCACGACAGCATGAAAGACTCCATTTGCACAAGGTTGGATGCCAAGCTACTCATGTCCCGTTCCTCGTCCTCACTGATCTCACTGAAGGTATCTTCTTCCCCCCAGCCACATACAACACCACGGGTACCAGATAGGTGACAACGAGCACCCTGGGATGCCTGTTGTGGTTGGTCTTCCTCCTCCTCCTCAAAGCCACATTCCTCCTCTGACTCCTCTTCCTCACAATCCTCTTCCAGCATTGCCGCAGGTCCAGCAAGCAATGCTGATGAGGCTGTTTCTGGTGGTGATGGTGACCACAACTCTTCCTCTTCACGCTCATCTACAGCAGTGCACACTCCAGGAAGAAAACAAATGGTATGATGTCGCTGATGGTGCCTTCGGTGTGACTGACTAGGTTTGCCACTTCCTCAAAAGGATGCATGAGCCTACAGGCATTGCGCATGAGCGCCCAGTAATGTTGCAAAAAATTCCCAGCTCCGCAGAGGCTGTCCTAGCACCCCAGTCATACAAATACTCGTTAACGGCTTTTTCTTGTTGGAGCAGGCGGTCGAACATTAGGAGTGTTGAATTCCAACATGTCGGGCTGTCGCAAATCAAGCGCCTCACTGGCATGTTGTTTCACCGCTGGATATCGGAAAAGTGCGCCATGGCCGTGCTGGAATGCCTCAAATGGCCACACACCTTCCTGGCCTGCTTCAGGACATCCTGTAAGCCTGGGTACTTATGCACAAAGCGTTGTACGATCAGATTACACACATGTGCCATGCACAGCACATGTGTCAACTTGCCCAATTTCAATGCCGCCACCAAATTACTTCCGTTGTCAGAAACCACTTTGCCGATCTCCAGTTGGTGCGGAGTCAGCCACTGATCCACCTGTGCGTTCAGGGCAGACAGGAGTGCTGGTCCGGTGTGACTCTCTGCTTTCAGGCAAGTCAACCCCAAGACGGCGTGACACTGCCGTATCCGGGATGTGGAATAGTACCTGCGGAGCTGGGGGGTATCATTGTTGTGGAGCAAGACGCAGCAGCAGAAGAGGACTCAGCCGAGGAGGTTATGGAAGAGGATGGAGTAGGAGGAGTAGAGGAGGTGGCAGCAGGCCTGCCTGCAAGTCGTGGCGGTGTCACCAACTCCTCCTTTGCAGAGCCACGCATTCCATGCTTGTCAGCCGTCAGCAGGTTTACCCAATGCGCAGTGTTGGTGATATACCTGCCCTGACCATGCTTTGCAGACCAGCTATCAGTGGTCATATGGACCCTTGCCCCAACACTGTGTGCCAGACATGCCATTACTTCCTTACGCACAATCGAGTACAGGTTGGGTATTGCCGTTTGTGAAAAAAAATTCAGGCCGGGTACCTTCCACTGCGGTGTCCCAATAGCTACAAATTTTTTGAACTCCTCAGACTCCACCAGCTTGTATGATAAAATCTGGTGGGCTAAGAGTTCAGACAAGCCAGCTGTCAGACGCCGGGCAAGGGGGTGACTTTGTGACATTGGCTTCTTACGCTCAAACATGTCCTTGACAGACACCTGACTTTGGGCAGATGAGCAGGAACTGATCCGGAAGAGAGAGGGAGTGGCGGATGGTTGAGAGGGGGCAAGGAGGACAGCAGTGGTTGACGTGGCTGAAGATACTGGACCAGGAGGAGGATGGCGGCTTTGAGTTTGTGTGCTGCTTCTACTCATGTGTTAATCCCATAGGCATTTGTGATGTGCGATCATGTGCCTTCGCAAAGCAGTTGTACCTAGGTGGGTGTTGGACTTCCCACGACTCAGTTTCTTTTGGCACAGGTTGCAAATGGCATTGCTGTTGTCAGAGGCAGACACACAAAAGAAATGCCACACTGCTGAGCTCTGCGATGACGGCATTCTGGTGGTGGCAACAGCATGCGTTGATTGGCGTGCTGTCTGGCTGACCCCGGATGCTGATGCATGCTGTCTGACTGTGCCACTAGCTTCTTGCGATGACCTCCCCCTGCTTCCAACTCGTCTCCTCCTCCTCCTCCTCTCTGTCTCCCCCTGTTCTTCTTCTCTTCTAGCGGGCACCCACGTGACATCCACGGACACATTGTCATCATCAACTGCTTCACGTGTATCTGACAAATCAACAAAGGAAGCAGCAGCGGGTACAACATCATCACACCGTACGTCCATGTCTATAATGCTGCCTGACTGAGACATATCACTGTTATCTACATCCTCTGTCAATGATGGTTGCGCATCACTCATTTCTTCCAACTGATGTGTAAAAAACTCCTCTGACAGATCAAGTGAAGTGGCTGTGGTGCTAGTGTTGGTGGTGGCGGCAGGTGGGTGAGTGGTAACTTGAGAGGTGCCCGAAGATAAGCTGGAGAAGGATGGTGCGTCAAGGTTCGGAGTTTAAGCTATAGAAGATTGGGTGTCCTGTGTTAAAAAGTCAACTATGTCCTCCTCAGAACTTTTTGAGTTCATGGTACGTGGCCTCTGAACACTGGGCATTATTCTATGGTCAAAGGGAATCACAGCACCACGACCACAACGGCACCTGCGGGGTGGCCTGCCTCTGCCTGTCATTTTTTTTTTAAATGTACACTTACACTACTATTAAACAAGATATGAGTGGTGGCACTGGGCAAGTGGGCACAGTATACGCTGTGAGCCTGACACAAAAAAGCAGACTGATGTTTCACAGTCCAAAAAGTTTTTTTTGTTTTTAAATGTACACTTACACTACTATTAAATAAGATATGAGTGGTGGCACTGGGCAAGTGGGCACAGTATACACTGTGAGCCTGACACAAAAAAGCAGACTGATGTTTGACAGTCCAAAAAGTTTTTATTTTTTTAAATGTACACTTACACTACTATTAAACAAGATATGAGTGGTGCCACTGGGCAAGTGGGCACAGAATACGCTGTGAGCATGGCACACACGCTGGCAGGAAGGCAACTGCAATTAGATTACACTAGCAGACTGATGTTACACAGTCAAAAAAGTTTTTTTTTTAATTATTTACACTACTGTTACACCAGATATGAGTGGTGGCACTGGGAAAGTGGGCCTGGCACACACGCTAGCAGGCAGGCAATTGCAATTAGATTACACTAGCAGACTGATGTTTCACAGTCAAAAAAGTTTTTTTTTATTAAATTATTTACACTACTGTTACACCAGATATGAGTGGTGGCACTGGGCAAGTGGGCCTGGCACACAGGCTAGCAGGCAAGCAACTGCAATTAGATTACACTAGCAGACTGATGTTTCACTGTCAAAAAAGTTGTTTTTTTTAAATTATTTACACTACTGTTACACCTGATATGAGTGGTGGCACTGGGCAAGTGGGGCTGGCACACACGCTGGCAGGCAGGCAAATACACTAGCAGACTGATGTTTCACAGTCAACAAAGTTTTTTTTTTTTAATTATTTACACTACTGTTACACCAGATATGAGTGTTGGCACTGGGCAAGTGGGCCTGGCACACACGCTAGCAGGCAAGCAACTGCAATTAGATTACACTAGCAGACTGATGTTTCACAGTCAAAAAAGTTTTTGTTTTTTTTAAATTATTTACACTACTGTTACACCAGATATGAGTGGTGGCACTGGGCAAGTGGACCTGGCACACACGCTAGCAGGCAAGCAACTGCAATTAGATTACACTAGCAGACTGATGTTTCACAGTCAAAAAAGTTTTTTTTTTTTAATTATTTACACTACTGTTACACCAGATATGAGTGGTGGCACTGGGCAAGTGGGCCTGGCACACACGCTGGCAGGCAGGCAGGCAACTGCAATTAGATTACACTAGCAGACTGATGTTTCACAGTCAAAAAAGTTTTTTTTTTTAAAATTATTTACACTACTGTTACACCAGATATGAGTGGTGGCACTGGGCAAGTGGGCCTGGCACACACGCTGGCAGGCAGGCAACTGCAATTAGATTACACTAGCAGACTGATGTTTCACAGTCAAAAAAGTTTTTGTTTTTTTTAATTATTTACACTACTGTTACACCAGATATGAGTGGTGGCACTGGGCAAGTGGGCCTGGCACACACGCTAGCAGGCAGGCAACTGCAATTAGATTACACTAGCAGACTGATGTTTCACAGTCAAAAAAGTTTTTTTTAAAAAATATTTACACTACTGTTACACCAGATATGAGTGGTGGCACTGGGCAAGTGGGCACAGTATACGCTGTGAGCCTGACACACACGCTGGCAGGCAGGCAACTGCAATTAGATTACACAGGGAAAAAAGCAGCCCTAAAAATGGCTTTTTGGGGTGCTGTCCTTACAGCAGGGATCAGATGAGTCCTTCGGGACTGTAGTGGACACTGAATACACTAGCCTAGCTATCAATTTCCCTATTAAATCAGCAGCAGCTACACTGTCCCTCCTCTCACTAAGAAAGCAGCTTCAGAATGAATCTAAAATGGCTGCTGTCCAGGAGCTTGGAGGGTCTGGGAGGGAGTGTCTGCTGTTGAGTGGCTGGAATGTGTCTGCAGACTGTGAGATACAGGGTCAAAGTTTACTCAATGATGATGAATAGGGAGTGGATCGAACATTGCATATGTTCGCCCGCTGCGGCAAACGCAAACAAGCTATGTTCGCCAGGGAACTATTCGCCGGCGAACAATTCGCAACATCACTAGTCACAAGTCCTTTACATCAGTAGAAGTAAAGACTGGGTAACTTAGGTATTACTGCCAACCCAGACACTACCTGTGCTATTTTTCCTCTAGAGTCCTAGTTCCATTTATCCAACCATTGGAGTAGGCTACTGTATTTTTAACTACCTCCCTACCCTTATTTTATTAGTTAAATTTAATAAAAGTTATTTTATTTTCAGTTTTTGCTTGATATCAATCTCTTTATCAATAAACATTGTGAGTCTATGCAAATTACTTGTAAGTACAAGCACCAATCCCTCTATAATCCACTATTGAGTAATTATATATATGGGAACGATTTTCTTACCACTACAAGTAGTGCCATTGGTATTCCTGTTACATACTATTTTGCTTAAGTACCAATCTCACACTGTGGGCCCTTTTTGCCACTAATATTTGACTTTCTTATCTGTGAATAATGCTATTTCCTAGATACAAATAAGGTGCAAGCCAACACAACTACAAATGTTATATAGGCTCTGGTCTCATATACTTTAGGAGTAAAATACCATAAAGTAACAACAAAGGAAAATATGGGGGGGTGGAAATAGAGTGAGGGAATGCAGTTGGGGAGTGCAGTAAAGGGCAAAATTCAAAAATTGAAATAAAGTCAAAAATGTAAATAAATAGATGTACATAATAAATATATATAAATATAGTAGTTGCAAAACTCCTAAAACACACACATATATATATTTTAACATATATGTTGTAAATAACATAAATACATTAGTGCGTATTGTGCAAAGGATAATATGAATATCAGATGAAGTCTTAGGGGCCCATTTATCAAGCTCTGAACGGAGCTTGTGGGCCCGTGTTTCTGGCAAGTCTTCAGACTCGCCAGAAACACCAGTTATGAAGCAGCGGTCTAAAGACCGCTGCTCCATAACCCTGCCCGTCTGCTCTGATGAGGCGGACAGGAATTGCCGGAAATCAACCCGTTCGAGTATGATCGGGTTGATTGACACCCTACTGCTGGCGGCTGATTGGCCGCGAGTCAGCAGGGGGCGGCGTTGCACCAGCAGCTTTTGTGAGCTGCTGGTGCAATGTTAAATGCGGAGAGCGTATTGCTCTCCGCATTCAGCGAGGTCTTACGGACCTGATCCGCACTGTCGGATCAGGTCCATAAGACCTTTGAAAAATAGGCCCCTATGTGTCTTATCTCTGTATACGGCTACAGAGTATTCTTATATGGTTAATCCTAAAGACATCATTCTAGTGTCTGTATTTAAAGTTAGCAAAATAGCTAAACGAATACTTTATCAAGGGGCATAAGCAGATAACACAGTCTCTTTGACAGTTATATTTATGTCAATATCCAGGTCATGCTATTCTTTCATGGATATTTACTTTGGAACTCTCTCCATATGTACATGGATATACTTTTGTTATATGAGTATTTCTTAGAGCGAACCCAGATATAATATCCTAAATGTTACATTTTTATCTAATGTTTTATTAAATATCTTTATGTATACATTCCATGGGCAATAGGTAATATAAGGGTTAAATATGGCACCTAATTCAATCTGAGCTATTGGTCAGTGAAAAACCAATGAGCAAACAGGTATGCCTTTAAATAGGTGACTCAAATGTATTGTATTAGCTACGATTACGGCAGAAGGCCAAAACATGTCAGCCTAATGCATTTGTGTGTATGTTTTATGTGCACTACGTACCCCCATGTTTTTACCACAAGTGGATTACAATAAAACTTTTTGTTTTTACTTTGCCTTTGGACAACTTTTTCTTTCGTTTTGTATTTCGACCAGGAAGATTAAAGGCGTAGGGAAGCTCATAATCCTATCCTCTTACAGCTCTGTCCCGGAGCAGGTCCCTGTTCATTGGCTGGAGTTGATCAGGTAAGTTACACATCCTTTCCACATTGGAACAGGACCCCACTACTAGCGGCAGAAACTCTTCACAAGCTAGGAGATCCGGGTGAAACAACTTACTCAGAGACACATCTAGAGGGATATTTATCAAGCCGTCAACCGCAAATACGCTGGAATTCCGCAGCTTAATTGTGGTGAGCCTGATTCGCCCCATTTATCAAAGCCTACAGACCAGCAAAAGTTGAAATTTGTGACGTAACATACGATTCGCCGGTCTCAATAACCCCCGAGTCTAAACACCGCTAATCTTCCGCCCCTGACATCGCCGCAACCTAAATAAAGTTATTAACCCCTATCCCGCCGCTCCCAGAGCCCACCACAACTAAATAAATGTATTAACCCCTATCTCGCCGCTCCCGGAGCCCACCACTACTAAATAAATGTATTAACCCCTATACTGCCGCTCCAGGACCCCGCAGCAACCTAAATAAATGTATTAACCCTTATCTCGCCGCTACCGGACCCCGCCGCAACTAAATAAATATATTAACCCCTATCCCGTCGCTCCCAGACCCTGCCACCACCTACATAATGTTATTAACCCCTATTCCACCGCTTCCGGACCCCTCTGCAACTAAATAAATATTACCCCCTAAAACCCTGGCCTCCCACATCACTACCACTTACTAAACCTATTAACCCCTAAATCTCCAGCCCCCCACATTGCAATAAACTAATTTAAGCTATTAACCCCTAAACCTAACAACCCGCTAACTTTACATTAAATATTAATTCATCCCTATTTTATAATACATTTAAACTTACCTTTAGAATTAAAATAAACTATATTAAACTATTAATTAACCTACCCTAACTATTATACTACAATTACATTGAACTATATTAAACTAATAATTAATCTACCCTATTATACTAAAATTACATTAAACTAACAATTAAATTAACTATATAACGTATTTAAAAACCTAACCCTACTCAAGTTATTTAAATCTACTATAAAGAATTACTGTTACAAAAAATAACAACTAAGTTACACAAAATAAAAAACACTAAGTTACACAAAATAAAAAATAAATGATCAAATATTTAAACTAATTACACCTAATCTAATAGCCCTATCAAAATAAAAAAAAGCATTGCCCCAAAGAAATCAGCTCTTTTACTTGTAAAATAAAATACAAACACCCCCCCAACAGTAAAACCCACCACCCACACAACCAAACCCCCCAAACAAAAACTTATCTAAAAAACCTAAGCTCCCCATCACCCTGAAAAGGGCATTTGTATGGGCATTTTCAGCCCAAAGTCCATAACCTAAAATTAAAACCCACCCAATAAACACTTACAGTTTTCGAAGAGCGGACATCCATCCTCATCCAGCCAGGAGAAGTATTCATCCAAGCGGGCCGAAGTCTTCCTCCAAGCGGGCAGAAGTCTTCATCCAGACGGCATCTTCTATCTTCATCCATCCGGCACAGGGCGGCTCCATCTTCAAGACATCCGGCGCGGAGCATCCTTTTCTTACGATGACTCTTGCAGAATGAAGTTTTCCTTTAAATGACGTTATCCAAGATGGCGTCCCTTACATTCTGATTGGCTGAAAGAATTCTATCAGCCAATAGGAATTAAGGTGGAAAAAATCCTATTGACTGTTGCTATTAGCCAATAGGATTGAGCTTTCATCCTATTGGCTGATCCAATCAGCCAATAGGATTGAACTTGCATTCTATTGGCTGATTGGAACTGCCAATAGAATGCAAGCTCAATCCTATTGGCTGATTGGATCAGCCAATAGGATTGAACTTCAATCCTATTTTCCTACCTTAATTCCGATTGGCTGATAGAATTCTATCAACCAACTGGAATTAAAGGGACGCCATCTTGGATGAAGTCACTTAAAGGAACCGTCATTGTTGAAGAAGACGTTGATGCTCCGCGTCGGATGTCTTGAAGATGGAGCCGCTCCGCGCCGGATGGATGAAGATAGAAGATGCCATCTGGATGAAGACTTCTGCCCGTTTGGGGGACCTCTTCTGCCCGTCTGGAGGAACTCTTCTGCCAGCTTCGTTGAGGACTTCGGCCTGCTTGGGGGAAGACTTCTCAAGGTAGGGTGATCTTCAAGGGGTTAGTGTTAGGTTTTTTTAAGGGGGTATTGGGTGGGTTTTAGAGTAGGGTTGGTTGTGTGGGTGGTGGGTTTTAATGTTGGGGGGTTGTAATTTTTTTTTTTACAGTTAAAAGAGCTGATTACTTTGGGGCAATGCCCTGCAAAATGGCCCTTTAAGGGCTATTTGTAATTTAGTGTAGAGTAGGGCTTTTTTTATTTTGGGGGGCTTTTATATTTTGTTAGGGGGATTAGATTAGGTGTAATTAGTTTAAAAATCTTGTAATTTGTTTATTATTTTCTGTAATTTAGTGGGGGGGGTTTGTACTTTAGATAATTTTATTTATTGTATTTAATTGTATTTAGTTTAGGGAATTAATTTAATTATAGTGTAGTGTTAGGTGTAATTGTAACTTAGGTTAGGTTTTATTTTACAGGTATATTTGTATTTATTTTAACTAGGAAGTTATTAAATAGTTAATAACTATTTAATAACTATTGTACCTAGTTTAAATAAATACAAACTTGCCTGTAAAATAAAAATAAACCCTAAGCTAGCTACAATGTAACTATTAGTTATATTGTAGCTATCTTAGGGTTTATTTTACAGGTAAGTATTTAGTTTTAAATAGGAATAATTTTTTTAATGATAGGAATATTTATTTAGATTTATTGAAATTATATTTAAGTTAAGGGATGTTAGGGTTAGGGTTAGACTTAGGTTTAGGGGTTAATAAATTTAATATAGTGGCGGCGACGTTGGGGGCGGCAGATTATGGGTTAATAAATCTAGGTAGGTGGCGGCGGTGTAGTGGGGGCAGATTAGGGGTTAATAAGTATAATATAGGTGGCGGCGGTGTAGTGGGTGGAAGATTAGGGGTTAATAAATATAATGTAGGTGGCGGCGGTGTAGGGTTGCGGCAGATTAGGGGTTAATAAGTGTCATGTAGGTGGCAGCATTGTAGGGGGCGGCAGATTAGGGGTTAATAAGTATAATGTAGGTGGTGGCGGTGTAGGGGGCTGAAGATTAGGGGTTAATAAGTATAATGTAGGTAGCGGCGGTGTAGGGGGCGGCAGATTAGGGGTTAATAAGTATAATGTAGGTGGCGGCGGTGTAGGGGGCGGAAGATTAGGGGTTAATAAGTATAATGTAGGTGGCAGTGGGCTCCGGGGGCGGCGGTTTAGGGGTTAAACACTTTATTTAGTTGTTGCGTGTCCGTAAGCGGTGGTTTAGGGGTTAATACATTTATTAGAGTTGCGGTGGGCTCCGGGAGCGGCGGTATAGGGGGTAAAACAGTATAGTATAGTGTGGGTGTTTAGTGACAGGCTACCAATAAAGCTGGGAAAAAGCCAAAGAGCAGCGAGATCGATGACTGTTAGTTAACAACAGTCTGCTGCTCACTGCACCGTACTTGGTGCGTGGCTTTTTGACAGCTTTTTTGGTAATTTTGGAGAACGTATTCAGGTCCGCGGCAGCGATGTTAGGCAATCTTAGGCGAGTCTATTGGTGCCGGTGAATGCAAGTAAGTTGACGGGTTGATAAATAGATGCCAATGGCTGTGTGGAATATAACAATGTTCTGCACTTCCATTTCCAACATAAACTGAAAAGCTCACAATGTCAGAATGGAATTACAGGAAAGGTGGACAAAATAAATCATGAAAGTATATTGCAGAGGTTTTTTTATATATAAACAATTTATCATTTTATATTACCATCTCAAAGTATTTAATATCCCTTTAAAGAATACTCGACAGTCCTATTTCCCTAGTGTAATGATCTAAAGCGACCTTTTTACATTAAAAACAGGGGGCAAGATTACATATGCAGCATCGCCCGCAAAAGCCAGGGTCTCCAGTTTTTAGGCGAAGTGAGCGATCGCATATACGGAGCAGCACACAAGTTACGCGTGTAGATTTTACACTTTGCCTGCATTTTTTACTCCCATAGAATAATATCGAAGAGGCGTAGCAAATTGCAATCACATATGCAGTGCAAGGACTTACGCTGTGCAGAATGGATACATATTACTCCAATTCCATCTCGCCACACATAGGCTGGAGCAGCAACCCTTGCGCAGTGTTGAAAAGCACCGTAACCCTGGAAGACCAAACAAACACTTTATGCATGCGTAATCATAAAAACAAATCAGCCGAAAATCTTAAACAGTTAAACCTTTCATGGTCACTTTATTATTACAAACAGGATCCTCCCTCTGCAAGTGTGGGCATTGAAACCTGAAACCAAACCAATCACAAACAGCACAACCTCTCACCTGCAGCCTTAAAACACCTGACAATGCACACCTTCATTAGCCACCATGTTTCCCCTGCATTACTTGCAATATTTGTATAGATGCTGTCATGGAGCACAAGGGGTGCTAGAAGGCCTACCAGCCTCTGCTGCTCCAGTACCTGATGCTGTAACTGCTGTTGTATATGCTCTAGCTGCTGCTGCTGTCCCTCGTCTTGGTGCTGCTGCTGTCCCTGTTCCTGATGCTGCTGCTGTCCCTGCTCCTGATGCTGTTGCTGTCCCTGCTCCTGGTGCTGCCCCCGCTGTTGTTGCTGCAGCTGATCAGAGGTCAGCAGGGCCTATAAGATCTCAGCATCAGCAGAGGGGGAGAGCAAGGGCACCACACAGAGTTAGGGTCACCCTGTTTGGAATGACAGAGGAGGAGGTCAGGGACAGATATCGCTTGGCATCTGTAAGCCTCATTGACTTATATGAGGTCTTGAAGGACGATATTGACCCTCAAGCGAATAGGAACTGAACTCTGACTGGTATGCAGAAGCTGTTGTGTGTTGTACACTTCCTGGCATCCAGCTTATTCCAATCAACAGAGGGCTATGTTTCTGGCAGGATCCTAGGGGAGGTGTTGACTGCTCTAGATAACCAGACAAAGCGATACATTAATTTCCCCCGTACCACCCAGGAGTGGAACAAGCTTATACCCAATGTCATGGGGGCAATTGATTGCACACATGAGCTTATTGTAGCCAATCCTTTATATTAACAGGAAAAGGTTCTACTCCTTGAATTGCCAGATGGTTTCCGATATCAATCTGAAATTCACACACGTGTATGCAGGTGTCAATCAACCCGATCGTACTCGATCTGGTTGATTTTCGGCGATTTCTGTCCGTCTGCTCAGAGCAGGTGGACAGGTTATGGAGCAGAATTCTTTATATATAAACTGTATATATTGTACCAAAATACTATCAGATATATAGAAATATGTATTTAGGAATACGTATATATTTATGAATATTCATATTTTCATGTGGGGTTAATGCACATGAGAATATGCCATCGGTTTGCGCGCGAGTTGGGTGTTTTTTTTCCCACTTTTTTTGCTCCATTGACTTCTTTGGAGAAAAAAAGGTTAATGTGCGAGCGATATTGTAAGTTTGGCTTTTTACGCACGATTAGTGCGCGAGCAAAAACAGTTTACTTTCAACTCATAATACAAGCGCAACTGCCACACACAAATAGCTTACTTCTAGCGGAGTTGAGTGGGAACGGTAAATAGCGCTCCACTCGTAAACTGGTCCGATGTCTTTTAAACCTAAGTTCAAGAGACTACTATAATGTGCCTCTACCCACAGATGTGGTTATAATTTGTATGCTAATTTTGTGACTGTATAATTATAATTTTATTAAAGACTCAAATAATATTTTCCATTAGTTTGCTTTACTGCTCCTAATGCAGCAATAGTTTATCACAGAAATAACTCTGACCCCCCCCCCCCGTTCCTCTAAGTGGTTCCCCTCCAAAGAAAATCAAAAGAGGTCTTGTGTGGGTGTTGGATTATTTTATATTTATTTCGGAAGGATTTCAATCTTATAATAATTTGAGGAAACTGCTGAATGTTGAAAACTATTTCACAAACATTTGCAACACAATAGTGACCCCAAAAAAGTACCTAGACTCATAAAAAATTATACTGATCATTCATTTTAACCCCTTAACGACATACGTCGTACAGGGTACGTCGCACACAACCTGGTCTTTAAAGACCAGCGACGTACCCTGTACGACGTTGGGGTTGAAAGCGGCTGGAAGCGATCCTGATCGCTTCCAGCCGCTTTCCGGTTATTGCAATGATGCCTCGATATCGAGGCATCACTGCAATAACATTTTACCCCATCCAATGCAGAGAGAGCCACTCTGTGGCCCTCTCTGCACCGGACATCGATGGCCCGCAATCGTTGGTGGGTGGGAGCCAACATGGGAGGCGGGTGGGCGGCCATCGGTGGATTATTGTGCAGAGGTGGGCTGGATCGTGGGCGGGATAGCTGGGGGCGCGCATGGTCGCGCGCGCGTGCACGGGGGAGGCGGGCGGGCGCGTGCACGGGGAGGGAGCGGGTGGGAACCATTACACTATGGAACAGATTTAGAGAGGGGGGGGTATAAAATTTAAATTAGATAATTGAAGCGATCTGGGAGGGGGTGGGGGTTTAGTCTTGGTGGGGGGAAGCTACACTACAGAAAAGTGGGGGGGGGAATAAAAAATATATATTTTTTTGTAAACTGGGTACTGGCAGACAACTGCCAGTACCCAAGATGGCTCCCAATAATGTAGAGGGGGAGGGTTAGAGAGCTGTTTTGGGGGGATCAGGGAGGTTTGGGGCTAAGGGGGATCCTACACAGCAGCATATGTAAATATGCTTAAAAAAAATAATAATTAAAAAAAGATACCTTTTATTTTAGTACTGGCAGACTTTCTGCCAGTACTTAAGATGGCGGGGACAATTGTGGGGTGGGGGAGGGAAGAGAGCTGTTTGGGAGGGATCAGGGGGTCTGATGTGTTAGGTGGGAGGCAGATCTCTACACTAAAGCTAACATTAACCCTGCAAGTTCCCTACAAGATCCTTAATTAACCCCTTCACTGCTAGACATAATACACGTGTGATGTGCAGCGGCATTTAGCAGCCTTCTAATTACCAAAAAGCATCGCCAAAACCATATATGTCTGCTATTTCTGAACAAAGGGGATCCCAAAGAAGCATTTACAACCATTTATGCCATAATTGCATAAGTTGTTTGTAAATAATTTCTGTGAGAAACCTAAAATTGTGAAAAAAATTTACGTTTTTTTAAAATTTGATCGCATTTGGCGGTGAAATGGTGGCATTAAATATACCAAAATGGGCCTAGATCAATACTTTAGGTTGTCTACTACACTACACTAAAGCTAAAATTAACTCTACAAGCTCCCTACATGCTCCCTAATTAACCCCTTCACTGCTGGGCATAAAACACGTGTGGTGCGCAGTGGCATTTAGCAGCCTTCTAATTACCAAAAAGCAACACCAAAGACATATAAGTCTGCTATTTCTGAACAAAGGGGTTCCCAGAGAAGCATTTACAACCATTTATGCCATAATTGCACAAGTTGTTTGTAAATCATTTCTGTGAGAAACCTAAAGTTTGTGAAAAAATTTGTGAAAAATTGAACAATTTTTTTTATTTGATCGCATTTGGCGGTGAAATGGTGGCATGAAATATACCAAAATGGGCCTAGATCAATACTTTGGAATGTCTTCTAAAAAAAAATATATACATGTCAAGGGATATTCAGGTATTCCTGACAGATATCAGGGTTCCAATGTAACTAGCGCTCATTTTGAAAAAAAGTGGTTTTGAAATAGCAAAGTGCTACTTGTATTTATTGCCCTATAACTTGCAACAACAAAAAAAGCAAAGAACATGTTAACATTGGGTATTTCTAAACTCAGGACAAAATTTAGAAACTATTTAGCATGGTTGTTTTTTGGTGGTTGTAGATGTGTAACAGGTTTTGGGGGTCAAAGTTAGAAAAAGTGTGTTTTTTTCCATTTTTTCCTTATATTTTATAATTTTTTTAATAATAAATTATAAGATATGATGAAAATAATGTTATCTTTAGAAAGTCCATTTAGTGGCGAGAAAAACGGCATATAATATGTGTGGGTACAGTAAATGAGTAAGAGGAAAATTACAGCTAAACACAAACACCGCAGAAATGTAAAAATAGCCCTGGTCTTTAAGGGAAAGAAATTGAAAAATGGCCTTGGTCCTTAAGGGGTTAACAGAGAAAGCTAAAGACATTCTTCAGCATCTTTATAATCCTGTTAGATTTCCATGTAAATTCTGATTATGACATCACAAACTATCATTGTACACTATGAGGTCAATACTTGAATCGCTGTAGCCTGTGATGTCATAGCTGCCTCTGAATGTTATAAAGACTGTTAGAGCAAATCCCAGTACACTTTACTCCGGTTGTTTACTTGTGAATACTGAGAGAATTATCATGTTTGCTTTGAAGATTGCAGTACTGCTTTTCTTTATTTATCAATTTGGTGCATGTGACGACTCAGGTAAGGAAGCAATTTAAAGGGACACCAATTTATTTTCTGTAGATATGATTATGTTGTATCATATGTGTGTGTGCATATATATATATATATATATATATATATATATATATATATATATATATATATATATATATGATGTTATATGGTAGAACTAAGAGTAGCAGGAGACTGAGTTGTTCAGGTTAGATAATATTTACTAGATAGCAATCAGGTTTTTTGTGTATCTGTATTTGTGGATAAATAAGAACAAGTTATTGTCAGATGATACCATATATAACTTATTTATTGCAATGGTAGTCATGTTATTACTATTTATATCCCTATTATTGATAATAAAAAGTATGGTCTATTTAAAGTGCTTAAATGATTGGCTGCAGCGATAAACAAAAATCACTTTGTCATATAATTCTCCAATTTCATATGCAGTTAACTTGAAGTTTAAATACATAGTAATTTAGAGGTTGACACCAGTATTTATCCTTTCCAGTGCCAGATGACGTTGGGCCTCACATGCTCCTGCGACTTATTAGTCAACTATCACCAAAACAGTGTGAGGATCTTCTATTGGATATTACAGAATCACTAGGTCAACGCAGGGAATACGGTAGGTTTATTAACAGAAGGATCAACTGGTTACAGACAAAACTATATAGATTACATTGATAGCAATGGCACATTATAGTTTATGCTTTGTGCATTATTTAACAGTCACTAGCACAATAAGAAACACTGCATCAGACATTACTGTAGTGCAGAACTTTCTTCTAAAGTCTAAAGGTGTTTTCTTAAAATGATAATCAGCCCTAGCAAAACTCCATAGAATTCCAGCTGTTATCTTCCTTATAGACTCCCTTTAATACATTTCCTGCCATAGGTTTTTATCATTTTTATCACACTTTTTAGCTCTCTTTGATAAGTGCCCTTGTTTACATACACCCTTATACTAACTACCCAAAAGTAATGGTTATTACTTTTATTATCATAATCATTTTTATTACATATTAGAATTACTATTATTATACTCGGTTTCTTATTACCCAGCATGCTTCACATTCATTTAACATAAACACTGAAACACAAAAATATGTCATTTA
This sequence comes from Bombina bombina, assembly GCF_027579735.1. Lineage (NCBI taxonomy): Eukaryota > Metazoa > Chordata > Amphibia > Anura > Bombinatoridae > Bombina > Bombina bombina. The sequence continues at coordinate 408,925,205 of NC_069499.1, read as the reverse complement.
AATAAACAAATCCAATAAATGAATCGATCTGATTAATACTTTTTTTGTATTTCTTTTATTTGCACCAGACAAAGACAAATGTCCTGGCATTCTGATGGAACTCCTTGACCAACTAGGAGAGATGTCCTGGGATATATTTTCCGATGCCCTGTATGACGTAACACGTAATGATGTTTCTAAAGGTAAAATCTATGTTTGGCCATTGTTTTTCCTTTTTTTATTATGTTTGTACACATAAGTATTTTATTCTGGCATGGAGAATATTATACATTGTTGGTACATTTCTTACTGTGAAATAGCTGCCTGGAGGAGAAGCGGGGAGCAATTTTACATATGATTGTACAGAAATGTCCTGCTGATGGTCTGTACATACAGCACTAGTAGGTTAGGTCTGTACATACAGCACTAGTAGGTTAGGTCTGTATATACAGCACTAGTAGGTTAGGTCTGTACATACAGCACTAGTAGGTTAGGTCTGTACATACAACACTAGTAGGTTAGGTCTGTACATACAGCACTAGTAGGTTAGGTCTGTACATACAGCACTAGTAGGTTAGGTCTGTACATACAGCACTAGTAGGTTAGGTCTGTACATACAGCACTAGTAGCTCAGGTCTGTACATACAGCACTAGTAGGTCAGGTCTGTACATACAGCACTAGTAGGTTAGGTCTGTACATACAGCACTAGTAGGTTAGGTCTGTACATACAGCACTAGTAGGTTAGGTCTGTACATACAGCACTAGTAGCTTAGGTCTGTACATACAACACTAGTAGGTCAGGTCTGTACATACAACACTAGTAGGTCAGGGCTGTATATACAGCACTAGTAGATTAGGTCTGTACTTACAACATTAGTGGGTCTGGGCTGATGAAATGTATCCTATTTAGTTTTACAATATGTAGTGATAATAAAACATGGGGCATTTCTTATTGTTTAGTTTAACCTGTTTAACCTCTTTACTCAACAGCTCTTGGAAAGTCCTTCAATAAGGGCAAGGCCTCGCTGATGACGTATGATGCCAAAGGCTATGCTGAAGGCTATCGTAGGCGAAAGAGAGGGCTCAAGACATCTGGAGCTAGAGGCAACAAGAAAGACTGTGAGTGTATTTAACAAAGCTATCTTGCTTTAAGAAACATAATACTGCATAGTGGGTGATCTATTACATGTTAAATGATTGTGCCCTATTTAATATTTGTGTAAATAAACACGGGCTGGATTCTTATAGATTTAGAAGAGACTATTTCCATGTTGCATTTGTTTCAGTTAAAGAAAAAAAAATCATAATTAAAAACAACTTTCCTATAAATGTTTGAAATCTAAACGTGTCCAGCCCTTACAGAGACAAACGATTCCATTCTTAGTAAATGGTGTGCTCTGTTAGATTTTACTAATCATTACAATTAATTAGTTTAATGGTTTAACTTTAAAATGATAACATCAGCAATGTAATGTTAACTGAACATAGATAAGCTCAGTTATAATAAGACATAACTTTTGTTACTGTTCCCTGAGCTGTGTAGATCATCATCGTTCAGTTTGCTATCTGTTTTCTAATTTTATCCAAATTCAATTTTGTTTAATTTGCAGTGAACAGCCTTGAAGACGAGGATTCGATTGTTGAGAGAGAACAGCCACCATATAGCCGTCCCCTTACTGCATGGCGCCACCCATTGATCTATTGGATGATCTTTGGTTTCTTCGGAGCTGCTGTACTAATTGCTGTTATCATCTTGGTCATCGTTAGAAGCAGTGATGATGAAGAGACAGATGAAGAAGAACATTCTGTTTTGTCTGTTTGACCAACTTACAAATAAAAAATGCAGTCAATCAAATCACTTTATAATTATACAATAAATTTGAATCTTTTACATAACTTCTGTCCTATACTGTTTTATATTTTAACATACACTGGTTTATGGAAGATTAATAATATCTCTGGGAGAGGTAGTTAGGAATCGGGGAACACATATCTCACCAGATTAAGCACCATATTATTTTTTCTAGTTACTTATTGTTATACATTGCTCCTATGTTGGTGAGAGACAGGAATATATTAGTGCTACGGAAATAGAAATGGTGGTGTAAATCCGAAATGATTTATCTTGAGTGGAGACAGGAATCAGTGTATTTTGGGGAGAGAAATCAGTGGTGTGGGAGGAATATAAATCAACTATTCCTAATGTGGGAGGGATATTAGTGAGTTGGTGTGGGTAGGATAGGAATCATCTGGTGGTTTTAGGGAGATTGAAATGCAGAGACTAAAATTAATTAGTGACACGGAGAGTAAAATGATTTGGCAAGTGGGACAGAAATCAGTGTTTTTGGGGTTACTAAATTAGATTGTGAATTGGGTCCATATTTTGTAAGGGATATAAAAAGGATTATTGTCCAAATTAAATGTTACAAGTTATCACATGCATACCACTTTTGGGATAATTGTTAGCCATCACTAATATTTGATACAATTGTTGGTCAGCACTTATATTTGGTATAACTGTTGGCCATCACTAATATTTGATACAATTGTTGGCCAGCACTTATATTTGGTATAACTGTTGGCCAGCACTAATATTTGGTTCAACTTTTGGCCAGCACTAATATTTGGTATAACTGTTGTTCGGCGCTAATATTTGGTATAACTGTTGTTCGACATTAATAATTGTTATAACTTTTGGCCAGCACTTATATTTTGTACAACTGTTGGCCAACACTGATATTTGGTATAACTGTTGTTTGGCACTAATATTTGGTATAACTGTTGTTTGGCACTAATATGTGGTATAACTGTTGTTTGGCACTAATAGTCAGTATAACTGTTGTTTGGCAGTCGGCACTAATATTTGGTATAACTGCTGTTCAGCACTAATATTTGGTATAACTGTTGTTCGACATTAATAATTGTTATAACTATTGGCCAGCACTAATATCTGGTACAACTTTTGGCCAGCACTTATATTTGGTACAACTGTTGGCCAGCACTAATATTTTGTACAACTTTTGGCCAGCACTAATATTTGGTATAACTTCTGTTCGGTACTAATATTTAGTATAACTGTTGTTTGACATAATTATTTTTTATAACTGTTGGCCAGCACTAATATTCGGTTCAACTTTTAGCCAGCACTAATATTTATTATAACTGTTGTTTGGCATTAATATTTGGTATAACTGTTGGCCACCACTAATATTTGGTATAACTGTTATTCGGCAGTCGGCACTAATATTTGGTATAACTGCTGTTCGGCACTAATATTTGGTATAACTGTTGGCCAGCACTAATATTTGGTACAACTGTTGGCCAGCAATAATATTTGGTATAACTGTTGGCCAGCACTAATATTTGGTGTAACTGTTGTTTGGCACTAATATTTGGTTTAACTGTTGGACAGCACTAATATCTGGTGTAACTGTTGGACAGAATATAACAGTGTTCTGCACTTTCATTTCCAACATGAATTGAAAATCTCACATTGTCAAAATGGAATTACAGGAAAAGGGGCGAAAATAAATAATGAAAGTACATTGCAGAAGTTTTTTTTATATATATACGATTTATCATTTTATATTACCATCTCAAAGTGTTTAATGTACCTTTAAAGAATACTCACCAGTCCTATTTCCCTGGTGGAATGATCTAAAGCCACTTTTTTACATTGAAAACAGGGGGTAAGATTACATATGCGGCGTCACCCGCAAAAGCCGGCGTCGCCAGTTTTTTGGCAAAGTGAGCGATCACATATACGGAGTAGCACACAAGTTACGTGTGTAGATTTTAAACTTTGGCCGCATTTTTTACTCCCATAGAATGATATCGAAGTGGCATAGCAAATCGCAATCACATATGCAGCTGAAGGACTTACGCTGCGCAGAATGGATAAATATTACTCCAATTCCATCTCGCCACACATAAGCAGGAGCAGCAACCCTTGCGCAGTGTTGAAAAGCATTGTAAACCTGGAAGACCAAACAAACACTTTACGCATGCGCAATCATAAAAAAAAAGCCGCAAATCTTACACAGTTAAACCTTTCCTGGCCACTTTATTATTACAAACAGTATCCTCCCTCTGCAAGTGTGGCCATTGCCCTGAAACCAAACCAATCACAAACAGCACAACCTCTTACCTGCAGCCTTAAAAAACCTGACAATGCACACCTTCATTAGCCACCATGTTTCCCCTGCATTACTTGCAACATTTGTATAGATGCCGTCATGGAGCACAAAGGGTGCTGGAAGGCCTACCAGCTGCTGCTGCTCCAGTACCTGCTGATGTAACTGCTGTTGTATATGCTCTAGCTGCTGCTGCAGCTGATCTACCTGCGGCAGCTGTCCCTGCTCTTGGTGCTGCTGCTGTCCCTGTTCCTCATGCTTCTGCTGTCCCTGCTCCTGATGCTGCTGCTTTCCCTGCTCCTGGTGCTGCTGCTGTCCCTGTTCCTCATGCTGCTGCTGTCCCTGCTCCTGATGCTGTCCCTGCTCCTGGTGCTGCCCCCGCTATTGTTGCTGCAGCTGATCAGAGGCCAGCAGGGCCTATAAGACCTCAGCATCAGCAGAGGGAGAGAGCAAGGGCACCAAGGATCCACAGGGTTAGGGCTACACTGTTTGGAATGAGAGAGGAGGAGGTCAGGGGCAGATATCACTTGGCATCTGTAAGCATCATTGACCTACTGTTGGACAGCACTTATATTTGGTGTAACTGTTGTTTGGCACTAATATTTGGTATATCTGTAGGATAGCACTAATATTTGGTGTAACTGTTGTTTGGCACTAATATTGTGTATAACTGTTGGACAGCACTAATATTTGGAATAACTGTTGGACAGCACTAATATTTGGTGTAAATGTTGTTTGGCACTAATATTTGGTATAACTGTTGGACAGCACTATAATTGAGGGGACTACTGTATGTATTTCGCTGTGTGTGTGATGGTTTATTAATATTTCACCTTATGGATGTCCGGCAACTAATCTGTTGTATACTTAAATCAAGAGCTTGTTCAAGATTAATTGAGCCTCACTTTACTTATCTTTCTGAGCATATTGATAGTGGGCGTTCCTGCCATTATAGGGATAGAGGCCTATTTATCAAGCCGTCAACTGCAAATACGCTGGAATTCTGCAGCGTTATTGTGACGAGCCTGATTCGCCTTATTTATCAAAGCCTACAGACCTGCAAAAGTTGAAATCTGTGACATAACATACGATCCACTGGTCTCAGTCCAACACAGATCGATGCTTACATCATTACAGATGTTCGGAATTCGGCACTATCTGACTACTTTTGCTAGTTATTACATTTTTAACAGGTACGCTCGCCACTATTCCGGCCAAGCGTACCTGCTTTTCAATCCGCCACCCATAAGATGACATTTCTTAATGAAAATGAAATTCAAGAGAAGGAAGAAAATCAATGAAAATAGCATGACAGTAAAGAGGTGATTTTAATTTCTGCTGTATCTGATTCATGACAGTTTAATGTTAGGTAGACTATCCCTTTGAGCTATCAGTTTAAGATTATATTGAAACAAGCATCATTTGATTATTAAAATCATTGTCATAAATATTACACTGTGTGTCCTAATGTCATCATCAACGTTTATCTTTAATACTAATTTCACATATACATACTTTCAAAGTATAATACACAATGTAACAAAGGGCACTTATAAGTTCTGATGAGTGATCAATGACACAAGTATCGAGCAATTTAATTTGTTAGTGATAGTAGAAAATGTATATTTAAATCAGATTGGCTGATTTCATAAATCATGTGATTATGCATTTATAAATAATAAGTGGTGGCAAATTTTACTAGTTTGTGGGTTGTTTAGGAGTTTGAGTATTGGGTCAAATTTGGTGCGAAAAGTGTTGTGTCAAATTTGGTGCGAAGTGGAAAGTGGGACTTTCCACTTTCCACTGATGACGTATGATGCCAAAGGCTATGCTGAAGGCAATCGTAGGCGAAAGAGAGGGCTCAAGAACTTCATAATACCAAAAGGTGCAAGACTGGAGACATCTGGAGCTAGAGACAACAAGAGAGACTGTAAGTGTCTTTAACAAAGTTATGTTGCTTTAAGAAACATAATACTGCATAGTGGGTGATCTATTACAGGTTAAATGATTATGGCCTATTTAATATTTTTGTACATAAACAAGGGCTGGATTCTTATAGATTTAGAAGAGACTATTTCCATGTTGCATTTGTTTCAGTTAAAGAAAAAAAAAATCATAATTAAAAACAACTTTCCTATAAATGTTTGAAATCTAAACATTTTCTTTTCTTTATATTAAATTGATGTGTCCAGCCCTTACAGAGATAAACGATTCAATTCCTAGTAAATGGTGTGCTCTGTAAGATTTTACTAATCTTCACAATTAATTAGTTTAATGGTTTAACTTTAAAATTATAACATCAGCAATGTAATGTTAACTGAACATATTTTAGCTCAGTTATAATAAGACATACCTTTTGTTACTGTTTGCAATCTGTTTTCTAATTTTGAATATACTTTACCTTTGAGATCTGCATATTATCTGCTTTATCCAAATTCAATTTTGTTTAATTTTGTTTAATTTGCAGTGAACAGCCTTGAAGATGAGGATTTGATTGTTGAGAGAGAACAGCAGCCACCATATAGCCGTCCCCTTACTGCATGGCGCCACCGATTGATCTATTGGATGATCTTTGGGTTCTTCGGAGCTGCTGTACTAATTGCTGTTATCATCTTGGTCATCGTTAGAAGCAGTGATGATGAAGAGACAGATGAAGAAGAACATTCTGTTTTGTCTGTTTGACCGGCTTACAAATAAAAAATGCAGTCAATCAAATCACTTTATAATTATACAATACATTTGAATCTTTTACACCACTACTGTCCTATACTGTTTTATATTTTAACATACATTGGTATATGGAAGATTAATAATATCTCTGGGAGAGGTAGTTAGGAATCGGGGAACACCTATCACACCAGATTAAGCACCATATTATTTTTTTTTCTAGTTACTTATTGTTATACATTGCTCCTATGTTGGTGAGAGACAGGAATATATTAGTGCTACGGAAAGAGAAATGGTGGTGTAAATCTGACATTATTTAGCTTGAGTGGAGACAGGAATCAGTCGGCAAGATTATGAGTTTTGCGTTAAGATTAAAAAGCAGCATTGAGAGGTCTTGAAATGATAGGCTCACCGCTCACTATTTTGGCCAGACTCGGAAATACCGCAAATCCACTTATGTCAATTGCGTATCCTATATTTTCAATGGGACTTGCATAACACCGGTATTACGAGTCTAACAAAGAGTTAGCGGTAGACCCTCTCCTGTCAAGCCTGGTACCGCATTTAAAAGTCAGTAGTTCAGAGTTTTACCCTACAACCCCGTAGCATAAAACTCTTAACTAAAGTGCTAAAAAGTACACTAACACCCATAAACTAACCCCTAATCTGCCGAACCGGACATCGCCGCCACTATAATAAATATATTAACCCCTAAACCGCCGCACTCCTGCATCGCAAACACTATTTAAATATTATTAACCCCTAATCTGCCGGCCCTAACATCGCCAACACCTACCTACATTTATTAACCCCTAATCTGCCGACCCCAATGTCGCCGCCAGTATATTAAATGTATTAACCCCTAAATCTAAGTCTAACCCTAACCGTAACCCCCCCTAACTTAAATATAATTACAATAAATCTAAATAAAATTACTATAATTAGTTAAATTATTCCTATTTAAAACTAAATACTTACCTATAAAATAAACCCTAAGATAGCTACAATATAACTAATAGTTACATTGTAGCTAGCTTAGGGTTTATTTTTATTTTACAGGCAACTTTGTATTTATTTTAACTAGATACAATAGTTATTAAATAGTTATTAACTATTTAATAACTTCCTAGTTAAAATAAATACAAATTTACCTGTAAAATAAAACCTAACCTAAGTTACAATTACACCTAACACTACACTATAATTAAATAAATTACCTAAACTAAATACAATGAATTACAATTTAAAATAAATATCTAAAGTATGAAAAAAAACACTAAATTACAGAAAATAATAAAATAATTACAAGAATTTTAAACTAATTACACCTACTCTAATCCACCTAACAAAATAAAAAAGCACCCCAAAATAAAAAATCCCTACCCTACACTAAATTACAAATAGCTCTTAAAAGGGCCTTTTGCGGAGCATTGCCCCAAAGTAATCAGCTCTTTTACCTGTAAATAAAAATTACAAATACCCCCCCCAACATTAAAACCCACCACCCACACAACCAACCCTACTCTAAAACCCACCCAATTCCCCCCTTAAAAAAACCTAACACTAACCCCCTGAAGATCACCCTACCGTGAGACGTCTTAAACTCTTAACCCAATCAGGCAGAAGTGGTCCTCCAGACGGGCAGAAGTCTTTATCCAAGCCGGACAGAAGAGGTCCTCCAGATGGGCAGAAGTCTTCATCCCAACGGCATCTTCTATCTTCATCCATCCGGTGTGGAGCGGGTCCATCTTCAAGACATCCGACGCAGAGCATCCTCTTCTTTCTTTGTCCGACGACTGAATGAAGGTTCCTTTAAATGACGTCATCCAAGATGACACCCCTTCAATTCCGATTGACTGATAGAATTCTATCAGCCAATCGGAATTAAGGTAGAAAAAATCCTTTTGGCTGATGCTTGGAACAGCCAATAGAATGCCAGCTCAATCCTATTGGCTTATTGGTTCAGCCAATAGGATTGAAGTTCTGCCCATTGGGAGGACCACTTCTGCCTGGTTGGGTGAAGACGTCTCACGGTAGGGTGATCATCAAGGGGTTAGTTTTAGGTTTTTTAAGGGGGATTGGGTGGGTTTTAGAGTAGGGTTGGTTGTGTGGGTGGTGGGTTTTAATGTTGGGGGGGATTTAAAAATTGTATTTATTTTTTTACAGGTAAAAGAGCTGAGTACTTTGGGGCAATGCCCCGCAAAAGGCCCTTTTAAGGGCTATTTGTAATTTAGTGTAGGATAGGGCTTGTAATTATTTTATTATTTTCTGTAATTTAGTGTGTGTTTTTTTCGTACTTTAGATATTTTTTTAAAATTGTAATTAATTGTATTTAGTTTAGGTAATTTATTTAATTGTAGTGTAGTGTTAGGTGTAATTGTAACTTAGTTTAGGTTTTATTTTACAGGTAAATTTGTCTTTATTTTAACTAGGAAGTTATTAAATAGTTAATAACTATTTAATAACTATATTACCTAGTTAAAATGGCCTAGATTTGGAGTTTTGTCGGTAACGAGCCGAAAATCTAACGCCCACGTTTTTCTGGCCGCACCATAAAATTAACTCTGGTATTGAGAGTCCACATAAAGGCTGCGTTAGGCTCCAAAAAAGGAGCGTAGAGCATATTTAACGCAGCTTCAACTCTCGATACCAGAGTTGCTTACGCAAGCGGCCAGCCTCAAAAACGTGCTCGTGCACGATTCCCCCATAGGAAACAATGGGGCTGTTTGAGCTGAAAAAAAACCTAACACCTGCAAAAAAGCCGCGTTCAGCTCCTAACGTGCCCCATTGTTTGCTATGGGGAAACACTTCCTACGTCTGCTCCGTAAACCGCCGCTACTTACATTATCCCTATGTACCCCTAATCTGCTGCCCCTAACATCGCCGACCCCTATATTATATTTATTAACCCCTAATCTGCCCCCCTCAACGTCGCCTCCACCTGCCTACACTTATTAACCCCTAATCTGCCGAGTGGACCGCACCGCTATTATAATAAAGTTATTAACCCCTAATCCGACTCACTAACCCTATAATAAATAGTATTAACCCCTAATCTGCCCTCCCTAACATCGCCGACACCTAACTTCAATTATTAACCCCTAATCTGCTGACTGGAGCTCACCGCTATTCTAATAAATGGATTAACCCCTAAAGCTAAGTCTAACCCTAACACTAACACCCCCCTAACTTAAATATAATTTAAATCTAACAAAATTAATTAACTCTTATTAAATAAATTATTCCTATTTAAAGCTAAATACTTACCTGTAAAATAAATCCTAATATAGCTACAATATAAATTATAATTATATTGTAGCTATTTTAGGATTAATATTTATTTTACAGGCAACTTTGTATTTATTTTAACCAGGTACAATAGCTATTAAATAGTTAAGAACTATTTAATAGCTAAAATAGTTAAAATAATTACAAAATTACCTGTAAAAGAAATCCTAACCTAAGTTACAATTAAACCTAACACTAGACTATCAATAAATTAATTAAATAAACTACCTACAATTACCTACAATTAACCTAACACTACACTATCAATAAATTAATTAAATACAATTCCTACAAATAAATACAATTAAATAAACTAGCTAAAGTACAAAAAATAAAAAAGAACTAAGTTACAAAAAATAACAAAATATTTACAAACATAAGAAAAATATTACAACAATTTTAAACTAATTACACCTACTCTAAGCCCCCTAATAAAATAACAAAGGCCCCCAAAATAAAAAAATGCCCTACCCTATTCTAAAATAAAAAAGTTCAAAGCTCTTTTACCTTACCAGCCCTGAACAGGGCCCTTTGCGGGGCATGCCCCAAGAAATTCAGCTCTTTTGCCTGTAAAAAAACACATACAATACCCCCCCAACATTACAACCCACCACCCACATACCCCTAATCTAACCCAAACCCCCCTTAAATAAACCTAACACTAAGCCCCTGAAGATCTTCCTACCTTGTCTTCACCTCACCGGGTTTCACACCGATCCGTCCTGGCTCCGATATCTTCATCCAACCCAAGCGGGGGCTAGACATCCACTGAAGAAGTCCAGAAGAGGGTCCAAAGTCTTCATCCTATCCGGGCAGAAGAGTAGATCCGGACCGGCAACCATCTTCTTCCAAGCGGCATCTTCTATCTTCATCCGATGAGGACCGGCTCCATCCTGAAGACCTCCACCGCGGACCCATCTTCATCCGTCGACGTCCAACTGAAGAATGACGGTTCCTTTAAGGGACGTCATCCAAGATGGCGTCCCTCGAATTCCGATTGGCTGATAGGATTCTCACTAACCCTATAATAAATAGTATTAACCCCTAATCTGCCCTCCCTAACATCGCCGACACCTAACTTCAATTATTAACCCCTAATCTGCCGACTGGAGCTCACCGCTATTCTAATAAATGGATTAACCCCTAAAGCTAAGTCTAACCCTAACACTAACACCCCCCTAACTTAAATATAATTTAAATCTAACGAAATTAATTAACTCTTATTAAATAAATTATTCCTATTTAAAGCTAAATACTTACCTGTAAAATAAACCCTAATATAGCTACAATAGAAATTATAATTATATTATAGCTATTTTACGATTTATATTTATTTTACAGGCAACTTTGTATTTATTTTAACCAGGTACAATAGCTATTAAATAGTTAAGAACTATTTAATAGCTAAAATAGTTAAAATAATTACAAAATAACCTGTAAAATAAATCCTAACCTAAGTTACAATTAAACCTAACACTACACTATCAATAAATTAATTAAATACAATTCCTACAAATAAATACAATTAAATAAACTAGCTAAAGTACAAAAAATAAAAAAGAACTGTTACAAAAAATAACAAAATATTTACAAACATAAGAAAAATATTACAACAATTTTAAACTAATTACACCTACTCTAAGCCCCCTAATAAAATAATAAAGCCCCCCAAAATAAAAAAATGCCCTTCCCTATTCTAAAATAAAAAAGTTCAAAGCTCTTTTACCTTACCAGCCCTGAACAGGGCCCTTTGCGGGGCATGCCCCAAGAAGTTCAGCTCTTTTGCCTGTAAAAAAAACCATACAATACCCCCCCAACATTACAACCCACCACCCAGATAACCCTAATCTAACCCAAACCCCCCTTAAATAAACCTAACACTAAGCCCCTGAAGATCTTCCTACCTTATCTTCACCATGCCAGGTTCACCGATCCGTCCTGGCTCCAAAATCTTCATCCAAGCCCAAGCGGGGGCTAGACATCCATCATCCGATGGCTGAAGAGGTCCAGAAGAGGGTCCAAAGTCTTCATCCTATCCGGGCAGAAGAGTAGATCCGGACCGGCAACCATCTTCTTCCAAGCGGCATCTTCCATCTTCATCCGATGAGGACCGGCTCCATCCTGAAGACCTCCACCGCGGACCCATCTTCATCCGTCGACGTCCAACTGAAGAATGACGGTTCCAAGATGGCGTCCCTCGAATTCCAATTGGCTGATAGGATTCTATCAGCCAATCGGAATTAAGGTAGGAATATTCTGATTGGCTGATGGAATCAGCCAATCAGAATCAAGTTCAATCTGATTGGCTGATCCAATCGGAACAGCCAATAGAATGCGAGCTCAATCTAATTGGCTGATTGGATCAGCCAATCGGATTGAACTTGATTCTGATTGGCTGATTCCATCAGCCAATCAGAATATTCCTACCTTAATTCCGATTGGCTGATAGAATCCTATCAGCCAATTGGAATTCGAGGGACGCCATCTTGGATGACGTCCCTTAAAGGAACCGTCATTCTTCAGTTGGACGTCGACGGATGAAGATGGGTCCGCGGTGGAGGTACCTATTAGCTAGAAACAATGTACCTATTAGTTATATTGTAGCTAGCTTAGGGTTTATTTTATAGGTAAGTATTTAGTTTTAAATAGGAATAATTTAGTGAATTGTAATAATTTTATTTAGATTTATTTTAATAAAATTTAAGTTAAGCGGGTTAGGGTTAGGGTTAGACTTAGATTTAGGGATTAATAACTTTTTTATAGTGGTGGTGACATTGGGGGCGGCAGATTAGGGGTTAATAAATGTAGTTAGGTTGTGGTGACATTGGGGGCAGCAGATTAGGGGTTCATAACTATAATGTATGTGGTGGCAGTGTCCGGAGCGACAGATTAGGGGTTAATACTATAAAGTAGGTTGCAGCTATGTCAGGGGCGGAAGATTAGGGGTTAATAAGTGTAATATTAGGGGTGTTTAGACTCGGGGTTCATGTTAGGGTGTTAAGTGTAGACATAAAAAGTATTTCCGCATAGGAATCAATGGGGCTGTGTTAGGAGCTTTAAGCTGTTTTTTTTTTGCATGAGCACGTTTAGCCAGCTCACTGCTACCGTAAGCAGCGCTGGTATTGAGGTGAGATGTGGAGCTAAATTTTGCTCTTCGCTCACTTTTCTGCGGTTAACGCCGGGTTTCTAAAAACCCGTAATACCAGCATTGTCTGCAAGTAAGCAGTGAGCATAAACTGCTCATAAGCACCGCACAGCGACTAACGCAAAACTCATACTCTAGGTGAGTGTTTTCTGTGGAGAGAAATCAGTGGTGTGGGAGGAATGTAAATCAACTATTCCTAATGTGGGAGGGATATTAGTGAGTTGATGTTGGTAGGATAGGAATCATCTGGTGGTTTTATGGAGATTGAAATGCAGAGACTAAAATAAATTTGTGACACAGAGAGTAAAATGATTTAGCAAGTGGGACAGAAATCAGTGTTTTTGGGGTTCCTAAATTAGATTGTGATACGGGTCCATATTTTGTAAGGGATATAAAAAGTATTATTGTACAAATTAAATGTTAAATGTTATCACATGTATACCACTTTTGGGATGATTATTGGCCATCACTAATATTTGGTACATCTTTTGGCCAGCACTAATATTTGGTATAACTGTTGTTCGGCGCTGATATTTGATATAACTGTTGGCCAGCACTGATATTTGGTATAACTGTTGTTTGGCACTAATATTTGGTATAACTGTTGTTTGGCAGTCGGCACTAATATATGGTATAACTGCTGTTCGGCACTAATATTTGGTATAACTGTTGGCCAGCACTAATATTTGGTACAACTTTTGGCCAGCACTAATATTTATTATAACTGTTGTTTGGCGTTAATATTTAGTATAACTGTTGGCCAGCACTAATTTTTGGTATAACTGTCAGTCTGCATTAATATTTGGTATAACTGCTGTTCGGCGCTAATATTTGGTATAACTGTTGGTCGACATAAATTTTTTTTATAAATGATTTGGCAAGTGGGACAGAAATCAGTGTTTTTGGGGTTCCTAAATTAGATTGTGAATTGGGTCCATATTTTGTAAGGGATATAAAAAGGATTATTGTCCAAATTAAATGTTACATGTTATCACATGCATACCACTTTTGGGATAATTGTTAGCCATCACTAATATTTGATACAACTGTTGGCCAGCACTTATATTTGGTATAACTGTTGGCCAGCACTAATATTTGGTTCAACTTTTGGCCAGCATAATAAATAACTGCTGTTTGGCATTAATATTTAGTATAACTGTTGGCCAGCACTAATATTTGGTATAACTGTTATTCGGCAGTCGGCACTAATATTTGGTATAACTGCTGTTTGGCACTAATATTTGGTATAACTGTTGGCCAGCACTAATATTTGGTACAACTGTTGGCCAGCACTAATTTTTGGTATAACTGTTGGCCAGGACTAATATTTTGTATAACTGTTGTTCGGCAGTCGGCACTAATATTTGGTACATTTGCTGTTCGGCACTAATATTTGGTATAACTGTTGCCCAGCACTAATATTTGGTACAACTGTTGGCCAGCACTAATTTTTGGTATAACTGTTGTTCAGCATTAATTTTTGGTATAACTGTTGGCCAGCACTAATATTTGGTGTAACTGTTGTTTGGCACTAATATTTGGTGTAACTGTTGGACAGCACTAATATTTAGTGTAACTGTTGTTTGGCACTAATATTTGGCATAACTGTTAGACAGCACTAATATTTGGTGTAACTGTTGTTTGGCACTAATATTTGGTATAAGTGTTGGACAGCACTAATATCTGGTGTAACTGTTGGACAAAATATAACAGTGTTCTGCACTTCCATTTCCAACATGAACTGAAAAGCTCACAATGTCAAAATGGAATTACAGGAAATGGGGCCAAAATAAATAATGAAAGTATATTGCAGAGGTTTTTTTTATATATACGATTTATCATTTTATATTACCATCTCAAAGTGTTTAATGTCCCTTTAAAGAATATAACAGTCCTATTTCCCTGGTGAAATGATCTAAAGCCACTTTTTTACATTAAAAACAGGGGGCAAGATTACATACTGTATGTGGCGTCGCCCGCAAAATCCGGCGTCACCAGTTTTTAGACAAAGTGAGCGATCACATATACGTAGTAGCACACAAGTCACGTGTGTAGATTTTAAACTTCGCCCGCATTTTTTACTCCCATAGAATAACATCAAAGTGGCGTAGCAAATCACAATCACATATGCAGCTCAAGGACTTACGCTGCACAGAATGGATACATATTACTCCAATTCTATCTCGCCCCACATAAGCAGGAGCAGCAACCCTTGTGCAGTGTTGAAAAGCACCGTAACCCTGGAAGGCAAACAAACACTTTACACACTTACACACTTTAATCATAAAAAAAACAGCCGCAAATCTTAAACAGTTAAACCTTTCATGGCCACTTTATTATTACAAACAGTATCCTCCCTCTGCAAGTGTGGGCATTGCCCTGAAACCAAACCAATCACAAACAGCACAACCTCTCACCTGCAGCCTTAAAACACCTGACAATGCACACCTTCATGGAGCACAAGGGGTGCTGGAAGGCTTACCAGCCCCTGCTGCTCAAGTACCTGATGCTGTAACTGCTGTTGTATATGCTCTAGCTGCTGCTGCAGCTGATCTACCTGCTGCTGCTGTCCCTGCTCTTGGTGCTGCTGCTGTCCCTGTTCCTCATGCTGCTGCTGTCCCTGCTCCTGGTGCTGCTGCTGTCCCTGCTCATGATGCTGCTGCTATCCCTGATCCTCATACTGCTGCTGTCCCTGCTCCTGGTGCTGCTGCTGTCCCTGTTCCTCATGCTGCTGCTGTCCCTGCTCCTGGTGCTGCTGCTGTCCCTGCTCCTGATGCTGTTGCTGTCCCTGCTCCTTGTGCTGCCCCCGCTGTTGTTGCTGCAGCTGATCAAAGGCCAGCAGGGCCTATAAGACCTCAACATCAGCAGAGGGGTAGAGCAAGGGCACCAAGGATCCACAGGGTTAGGGTCACCCTGTTTGGAATGACAGAGGAGTAGGTCAGGGACAGATATTGCTTGGCATCTGTAAGCATCATTGACCTACTGTTGAATAGCACTAATATTTGGTGTAACTGTTGTTTTGCACTAATATTTGGTATAACTGTTGGACAGCACTAATATTTGGTGTAACTGTTGTTTGGCACTAATATTTGGTATAACTTTTGGACAGCACTAATATTTGGTGTAACTGTTGTTTGGCATTAATATTTGGTATAACTTTTGGACAGCACTAATATTTGGTGTAACTGTTGTTTGGCACTAATATTTGGTATAACTTTTGGACAGCACTAATATTTGGTGTAAATGTTGTTTGGCACTAATATTTGGTATAACTTTTGGACAGCACTAATATTTGGTGTAACTGTTGTTTGGCACTAATATTTGGTATAACTTTTGGACAGCACTAATATTTGGTGTAACTGTTGTTTGGCACTAATATTTGGTATAACTTTTGGACAGCACTAATATTTGGTGTAACTGTTGTTTGGCATTAATATTTGGTATAACTTTTGGACAGCACTAATATTTGGTGTAACTGTTGTTTGGCACTAATATTTGGTATAACTTTTGGACAGCACTAATATTTGGTGTAAATGTTGTTTGGCACTAATATTTGGTATAACTTTTGGACAGCACTAATATTTGGTGTAACTGTTGTTTGGCACTAATATTTGGTATAACTTTTGGACAGCACTAATATTTGGTGTAAATGTTGTTTGGCTCTAATATTTGGTGTAACTGTTGTTTGGCATTAATATTTGGTATAACTGTTGGACAGCACTAATATTTGGTGTAACTGTTGTTTGGCACTAATATTTGGTATAACTGTTGGACAGCACTAATATTGAGGGGACTACTGTATGTATTTTGCTGTGTGTGTGATGGTTTATTAATATTTCACCTTATGGATGTCCGGCAACTAATCTGTTTGATACTTAAATCAAGAGCTTGTTCAAGATTAATTGAGCCTCACTTTACCTATCCTCACTTTACCTGAGCATATTGATAGTGGGCGTTCCTGCCATTATAGGGATAGTGTACACTAATATTTTCTCCTCTTTAATGTGTTTTTAATTATCCATGATACCTACTGGAATGTATTAAATTATTTACAAATGGCTCCTTCTCCTTTATTTTCTCATTTGAAATAGCTGATTTTGTCTATAGTTTCCCCACCCATACTGAACATTTCTAAACTTAAATTCTGGTTACACAAAAAACATGTAAACTAGAAAAGTAAGATAAAATAATGGTCAAGTTAGTGCTTGTGACAGAGATGTACTAAAATGTAAATTTTCCATTGTTTTCTCTAATGGCCCGATGAGCTAACAGTCTCTGGGCTGGCAAGATTATTAAAGGGACATTAAACACTAAACACATTTTAGATAGAATGAAGCATTCAAAGAAAAGATTAGTCTGAGAATAACATGTAGATGTATTTTTTAAAGTTTAATTCACTGTTTAAATAGTGACATTATAAGAGTAAAATGTTAGTGTCCATGTTGTAACTTAGGTTACCTTCTCTGTTGTTGTCAATTAGAGACAATTATAAAAAGGTAACTAGAGTGTGCAGCCAATGGCTGTGTGGAATATATATATATATACGATTTATCATTGTATATTACCATCTCAAAGTGTTTAATGTCCCTTTAAAGAATACTCGCCAGTCCCTAGTGGAATGATCGAAAGCAACTTTTTTACATTAAAAACAGGGGGCAAGATAACATATGCGGCATCGCCAGCAAAAGCCTGTGTCGTCAGTTTTTAGGTGAAGTGAGCGATCGCATATACGGAGCAGCACACAAGTTACACGTGTAGATTTTACACTTCGCCCACATTTTTTACTCCCATAGAACAACATAGAACAACATAGAAGAGGAGTAACAAATCGCAATCACATATGCAGCGCAAAGACTTACGCTGCGCAGAATGGATACATATTACTCCAATTCCATCTGGCCACACATAGGCAGGAGCAGCAACCCTTGCACAGTGTTGAAAAGCACCATAGCCCTGGAAGGCTAAACACTTTACGCATGCGCAATCATAAAAAAATCAGCCACAATCATAAAAAAATCAGCCACAAATCTTAAACAGTTAAACCTTTCATGGTCACTTTATTATTACAAACAGTATCCTCCCTCTGCAAGTGTGGGCATTGCCCTGAAACCAAACCAATCACAAACAGCACAACCTCTCACCTGCAGCCTTAAAACACCTGACAATGCACACCTTCATTATCAATGCCTATTATAACTCACTATATTCATCCTTTTGTTTAAATGTTTTTAATTTACTTCTATTAGCACCTTTTTTTTCTTTTACTGAGGATGAGATACCTAGGTAGGTAGCGTGCAAATTGCTGAAGCACTACAGGAAATATTGCTGCCATATAGTGCTGCAGACATGTGCACACTCTTGAGCTTACATGTCTGCTTTTCAAATAATGTTAAATAAATAATTATGCTAATAGAAGTAAATTATGAACTTATTTACGATTTAATGTTCTATCTAAATCATCAAAAATTAACGCTTTTATGTCCCTTTAAGCATTTGATGAATCAGTATTAATCATAATATATATGTCACATTAGAGGTGACGCAGGGTACAGCTGCAGACCATGGCTGTTAACACCCTTGGCCTGCCTCCTTACAGAGCCACAACTCAGATACCAGGAGGCCCACATTTGTACAAGGAATGTGATAGAAAGGAGCTTTGGTCTACTTAAAACCAGATTCAGATGTCTACATATGACTGGCAGAGCTTTACAGTATAACCCCAACAAAGTGTGTTCCATTGTAAATGCATGTTGTATTCTACACAACATTGCTGTGGACACGCATCAATTGGGGGACATTGAACCACAACAACACAAAGTGGTGCCTGTACCTGAGGGTGTGGACCGGGAGACATTGAGGGTTAATAAAATGAGGGTCTTGTCATCCGTCAATACTTCACATGTAAGTTACTTGTTCCTAAGGCCACTAACCCATATAGGTCACATGTATTTTGATGTATGACAGTACCTCGCCAAGCATTACATGTGTATATTTCATGTTTTGCAGGATTACATAGTGTGAATTTAAATTTATTGTAAGTTAAACTACTACATTCCACCCCTTCCCTTAAGCCCTTTAATTACTGAATATGTCTCATTATTTAATTCATGTTTAGGTCACACTGAATCTCACAGAAAAGACTGTGAGTGATGTCACTTCCCCATGTTCCCTGATTCTTTCAGTAAAGATGTATTATATGTACACCTGTGTAATCTAATATTGTATGTGAGATACATGGATTAACATCTTAATAGGACATTTTTTAAATTTCCCCTTGATACCCAACTTTCAGCGAGATTACATGTGTTTCGGTACGGCTATACCATTGAAAAATTGGCCATTGCGCACTGAATATGCAGGTCTTCCGTATTACAAATTGCGGCGGTATGGCTATAACACTAACATTTTAGCTTTAATGCAGCTCTCCATTCCGTACTAAAAAATGGCTTTTGAGAGTGGAATTTTGAGGTCTCCCGTATTACAGGTTGTGCGGTCCGGCTAAAACAATAGCGTTATACAGTAGCTTATACCAAAATGATCCATTCTGCAATCTTATTAATCCCTGTGGAGGCAGAGCGGTCGATGTGCAGAAGCAGAGGTTTATCAGTCCGACGTGGAGGTCCTCTTCATGCAATCAACCGCTGCACACTGAGTATTCAATGCAAGGTACCCCTTTTATATTGGGGGTACCGTTGCATTCCTTTTGCCTGAAAAATCAGCCAATAGGAATTAGAGCTGCTTAAATCCTATTGAATGATTTGAACAGTCAATAGGATTTAAGCAGCTCTCATTCCTATTGGCTCATTCAAATCAGCCAATAGGTTATAAGCAGCTCTAGGATTTAAAATTTTCAGCCAATAGGAATGCAACGGTACCCCCAATATAAAAGGGGTACTTGCATTGAATCCTCATTGTGCGGCGGACGATCACATGAAGAGAACCTCCACGTCAGAACGATGGACCTCTGCCTGGACCTCCACCTGGACTCTGTTAACAGTTAACCATCTCTGGTTAAATGTTTTGCAAAACAAAAAAGTGTCACAAAAAGCATCAAAAATACATTACAAAGTATAGTTACGCTTAAAATAAACCTAATAAAAATTATTTTTAAAAAATATTGCACACAAAAGTTATAAGGGCTCAAAGATATGAGGTCTAAGGTGTTAAAAAAAAAAGGCAGCCAAAGGGCTTTAACATAGAAATACATACATACATGTCTAAATAAGTTTGTATATATATATAGCAAAGGAGGATGGTAGAAGCACTCGTGGTAAATTGCAAAGGCCCAAAACCGGCCCGTGGTGCCCCGGGTGCACTCCAAATGAAATACAAATCAGCAAACTAAGGGAGTCACTCACAGGGTCTTGTAAAGAACAAAGTCTTTATTGACGTTTCCGGGTTGCCCCGTTTTCAAAATAGGCATACAAAAACAGACAAGTACTTACCCCCTATATACCCATACTAATCATCTAACACCCATCAGCTGATTACTGCCGTGACCGGAGTCACATGACAGCGTTGCCATGGCAACCACAAATAGCTGGTGTAATAAAAACAGAAACACAGCTGTTACATATTAACCTGGTCCACGTTAAAGACATAGTGCAGAATCAATTAACATAGGATAGCGGGTGTGTCATATTAATTAACAACAGGCGTGCTACTTACTAAATACAAAATACAATGCAAGTTCAATTAGTAATCAGTTGGCTACTAGACAATTAAAGGCACAAAGGTTATTTACATAATGTAAGACGAACCGTTATAAAGTCTAAGTATAGACATATACTGTGAGCAAAAATGTAAATAAAGGCAGTCAACACCTCATTTAAAGGGTGAAGGGCTGAAAGTCATAGGCAGTATGATCCACAATCTTACAATATCTTGGTTACTGAATATACGAAAAAGTGAACCACATATATAAAATAAAATACGATACCCACGTAAACACAAAGTTGCATGCAAAGTAAGGAGTAGTGTTATGTTAACCAGTATACCAGTAAAATATTCTGTATAAGGAATATACATGATGAACAAATATCCAGTACAAAGATACTTGCCATGCATGAAAAGCACATAAGGTGTGAAATAGGTAATAAAACTAAATGTCACAGCCAATTATGTATGTACGTATCATTGGCAACATAGTCCCTGCAGCATGTGGCTTTTGGTGGAAGCTATATTCTAAACATACCAAGATACAATAAAAGTGTTACAAGAATGTTACAAAAAAGTTTACAAAAAATCTTTACAGAAAATCTTACAAAAATCTGTAAACACTAAGTTGCATGCATACTAAGGAGCAACCGTATGTTTCATAATTGGTTGGCAATTTACTAGCCTTTATAGGCAACAATGCCAGTCCAAGTGTACATTAAGTCCCCTGGGTGTCATTGTCCCCAGGTCGAAGATCCACCTCGATTCTCTTTGGAGGAGGATTTTGGCCCTATCCCCTCCCCTAGTAAGAGGGGGGACATGGTCGATGATGATGTACTTAAGGTCAGATACCTTGTGGCCTGCTTCTAAAAAATGCCTGGCTACAGGCTGGTCAGATGATCCGTTTTTAATGGCAGTCCGTATTGCTGACCGGTGGTTGGCCATCCTCATCCGTAGGTCGTCCACCGTTTTGCCCACATAGAACATCCCACAAACACAATGTAGCATGTACACTATAAAGCATGTGGTACAGGTAACCCTGTGCCAGATTTTATATTTCTTTGTTGAATAGGGGTGACTAAAGTGGTTGCCCGTGGCAAGTCCCCCACATGTGGTACAGCCAAGGCATCTAAAACATCCTGGTTTGTTTTTTAGCCAAGTCTCATTGCTATAGCATTTGATAGGATCCGTTTTAATCAGTTGATCTCTGAGGGATTGTGCCCTGCGGTATCCAATCCGAGGTGGAGGCATGTTCTTGAAGGGTAGGTCTTTATATGTTGTGAGTAGGTTCCAGTTGTCCCTCAGCGCTCCTGCGATACCCTCTTTACCAGTGGTGTATGTGGTCGTGAAATTCTATTTGTTATCTTTCTCCTTATTTTTCATCTTGTAGAGTAGTTCCCTTTGCGTATCCTTCATTGCTTGTTCTTTACTCTCCTTCAGGCTACCTCTGTGCCACATGCTGCAGGGACTATGTTGCCAGAGATACGTACATACATAATTGGCTGTGACATTTAGTTTTATTACCTATTTCGCACCTTATGTGCTTTTCATGCATGGCAAGTATCTTTGTACTGGATAATTATTCATTATGTATATTCCTTATACAGAATATTTTACTGGTATACGGGTTAACATAACACTACTCCTTACTTTGCATGCAACTTTGTGTTTACGTTGGTATCGTATTTTATTTTATATATGCGGTATAGACATATACTGTGAGCAAAAATGTAAATAAAGGCAGTCAGCACCTCATTTAAAGAGTGAAGGTCTGAAAGTCATAGGCAGTATGATCCACAATCTTACAATATCTTGGTTACTGAATATACGAAAAAGTGAACCACATATATAAAATAAAATACGATACCCACGTAAACACAAAGTTGCATGCAAAGTAAGGAGTAGTGTTATGTTAACCTGTATACCAGTAAAATATTCTGTATAAGGAATATACATGATGAATAAATATCCAGTACAAAGATACTTGCCATGCATGAAGAGCACATAAGGTGTGAAATAGGTAATAAAACTAAATGTCACAGCCAATTATGTATGTACGTATCACTGGCAACATAGTCCCTGCAGCATGTGGCTTTTGGTGGAAGCTATATTCTAAACATACCAAGATACAATAAAAGTGTTACAAGAATGTTACAAAAAAGTTTACAAAAAATCTTTACAGAAAATCTTACAAAAATCTGTAAACACCAAGTTGCATGCATACTAAGGAGCAACCATATGTTTCATATTTGGTTGGCAATTTACTAGCCTTTATAGGCAACAATGCCAGTCCAAGTGTACATTAAGTCCCCTGGGTGTTATTGTCCCCAGGTCGAAGATCCACCTCGATTCTCTTTGGAGGAGGATTTTGGCCCTATCCCCTCCCCTAGTAAGAGGGGGGACATGGTCGATGATGATGTACTTAAGGTCAGATACCTTGTGGCCCGCTTCTAAAAAATGCCTGGCTACAGGCTGGTCAGAGGATCCGTTTTTTTTTTGTTTTTGTTTTTTTGTTTTTTATAACTTTATTTATAAATAGTGAGGACAAAATGATCCACCATATACATGACAAGTTTAACAATAAGAAATGCCAAAGCACTTGTAAGATTCGCCAAGTCCATCATAGTAGCTGATGATGTAAAGGATGATTTCATCCTGCTGAGGCAGGGAACCAAACTGTCCACACAATTTTCATTTTTCCAGGTAAACAACCAAAAAACAAAACAAAAAACAAAAAAGAAGCAAAACAAAAATATTAACAGGCAATTCACAAAGAATAACATTAGCACTTACCCGGGCCCTCCGACTCGCCCCCAACAGACTGAGCAGCAACATCCAGTGATTGTACAAATGTCAAGGCTTCCAGCATTCACACATAAGTGAGACAAGTCAGTCAGTCTGTAGGCACCATTTACCTCGGAGGTTCTCACTTAAGATAAAAAGGCTATTTCTAAATGGGTATATAACACCGTCTCTTACTCTAGGTGAAAGAAATAAAAGATAAGCCTCCCACTTATGGATACATTTCCTGACTCTTTTCTCTGGATCCCCTTTTGTATCTGCCTGCTCAGTCAACATTTGGGTGTGTATCCTGCCAAGCAGCTGCCTGAATGGAGGTGCTCTATTGCTAGCCCACCCCTTTAGAATGACCGTCCTAGCAAGCATTAAGACAGTGGTGATAAAAATGTCAAACTTATAGATTCTGTCCTTGGGTATCAAAAATATAACATGTTGTGCTGTGAGAGTCACCTGTTGATTTCTTACTTTTGCCAACCAATAAGAAACTCTAAACCAGAATCCTCTCAACTTAGGGCAGTCCCACAGCAAGTGAATCCAGTCTGGGGATGGGTACCTACACGTATTACAGATGTTCTCCGCCCCCGGGACCCGACTAGCTTGAATGCCAGGTGTAATGTAAGACTGATGGATAAATTTCATATGTGTCTCCCTTAGATTGGCCGAGATTGTACTAGCGTGTACCTTCCCAAGGCTCCCTGTAATGAGGTCAGAGTCCACCGACAGTTCTCTACTGGTTGTCCATTTCGTTACAAGTCCCTGCATAGCAGGTCCTTCACAGTGTTTAAGTAATAGGTCATAAGTGTGCGATATCTTATAAGAGCCCTGCTTAGCCAGAACACACAATTTATCGATATTGGAAGGCTCGGTAGTCAACAGCTTGTCTGAGATCAGTTTATAAAGATAGTGCCTGCATTGAAAATACGCAAACCTATGTGTCCCCGGGAGATCATGCGAATTCTGCAATTCAGAAAACTGTATCATATCTAAAGTGAGTGGGTTAAAAAGTTGGTGAAGCCTTGTAAGATGTTGGTGGTGCCATGTAGCAAACACTTCAGTCGTGCAACCAGGGAGGAACTGTAAATTGCCCTGAATCTGCAAATATTTAGTCACTAGATGTTGTGTCCCCCATAGCTTACACATCCCGGACCACGCCCTCAGAGGATCTTTGAATAATATATGAGATTGTATGGATGGGGGAAGCGATTTGAGAGGTGAGTGGGGCAGGAAAGCTAAATGCAATGGCCTAACAAGACCACCCTCTAACTCAGGGATGGTAAAAAATGCATTCCCTACCATCCAGTCCAAGACAATCTTAGACAATGTAGACCAGTTATACCAGATAATGTTTGGAAGGCGAAGCCCACCCTTACTCGAGGACATAAATAGATACTTTTTACTTATCCTATGTTTTTTCCCTTGCCATATGAAGCGACCTAATGAGGTTTGGAGAGAAGCAGCGTCCTTGCGCGTCAAAAGAAGAGGCAACATCTGTAGCGGATAGAGGAGCTTAGGAAGGGCGATCATCTTAAAAAACTGAACCCTCCCCGACAGCGACAAGGGGAGCCTTGTCCAACCTGACAACAATTGTTTGATGTTTGCAATGACTCCTGTGAGGTTGAGATGGTATAGTTTTGTGGGATCAATGTGTAAAAGGATCCCAAGATATTTAAAAGATCCCTCTGTAACCCTGAGGCCACTGCCTGATAGTGTGGTGTCACCGAGGTTCTGCAACCAGGTTACCTCCGATTTATCAACATTGATTTTATACCCCGAAAAGGACCCAAATAGCTTGATGATATCTAGGAGGGGCTGGAGGTTATTACGAGGGTCATCTACAAACAGGAGTAGATCGTCTGCGTATAATGAGAGATGATATTTATGCCCAAGCACATCAAGTCCTGTACAATGTTGTCTTATATATGAGGCCAGGGGTTCTATGGCCAGATCAAACAACAGGGGGGAAAGGGGACAGCCCTGCCTAGTTCCCCTCTGAAGTGTAAAAGAGGGGGAAAGCTCTCCATTGACTATGAGGGATGCCATAGGGGTCTGATACAGTGTACGGAGGAAGTCAGCAAAGCTTCCCGAAATTCCAAATTTTTCCAGGGAAGTGTGCAAATGATCCCACTCTATACGATCAAATGCCTTTTCCGCGTCAAGTGCCAAAAGGCACGCATCTGGCAGATTGGAAGGGGTTTGTGATGTTGCATTATACCAATAATGTGATGAAATGGCTAGAACTTTCCGGATATTAAGCACCGAGGACCTCCCTTTTACAAAGCCTGTCTGGTCCATGTGTACAACAGATGGCAAGACCTTCGCTATACGGTCAGCCAGGATCTTTGTCAAAAGTTTGTAATCCCCATTAAGAAGGCAGATTGGGCGATATGATGAGGTCTGGGTGTGATCCCTGTCAGGTTTAGGAATCAAGCAAATGTTCGCTTCTGAGAAGCGCTTATCCAATCGCGACGCCCCTTCCAGGTATGCTGAAAAAAAGAGAGGCTAAGGTGGGAGCTATTTCCCCACTCAAAAGCTTAAAATACTCAGAGGGCAGCCCATCCGGGCCTGGGGCCTTCCCTAATTTGCTGTTTCGTATGGCCATGATAACCTCCTGCACATGGATCGGGGCATTAAGGGCCGATTTTTGCTCCTCAGAGATAGTGGGTAGCTGCACCGAGCCCCAGAACCTCAATTTTGCCTCATGATCTATTGTCTGACTAGTGTATAGTTCCCTGTAGTACTTTACAAATTCCGTCAAAATTTCTTTATTGTTTGAAGTCAGTTTGGACTGGGAGTTTATAGCCGCTATATAAGATTTGGGGCGGTAAGAGTGGACTAGTTTGGCCAGCAGTTTACCAGATTTATTACCCTGGCGAAAGTATCTACCCTGCCTATGTATGTCAAACTTGAGACGTTGTTGGGTTAAGAACGTGTCCCTGGCCTGCTTAAGCTCATAATACTTTTTTTGAGATGTGGGGGAGGGGTCAGAAAGGTAGTCATTGTACGCCGCAGTTAGCTGCGAAAGGAAGTCACCATCAATTCGTCTGTTTTTGTTTTTGTTGTATTGGGCCGTAAAGGCCGTAATACAGCCCCTCATTACCGCCTTAGAGGCATGCCAAAATAAATCAGGAGTATCTTTGTGTGTATCATTATCCGATGTATAGTGTAACCATGAGGACTTTAGATGATTACGGAAATTTATGTTGCTATAGAGATACGTTGGGGAATCTCCAAGATTTCTTAGGAGGAGTCATGGGTGTAGGTTGCAACAGTAATATGATAGGGGCATGGTCCGAGACTGTAATCTGTGCTATGGTAGTAGTGTGGACTTGTGGTGTTAATGCCGAAGAGGTGAGGAAATAGTCTATCCTTGACATTGTGTGATGTGTTTTAGATAGGCAAGTAAAGTCTCTCTCCTCCGGATTTTTTGTTCTCCAGACATCTACCAAATCTAGTGTCTCTTTAAAAAAGCTAATTAGAGTTACCTCTTTACTATGTGGAGTACGTTGTTTCAGATGACCTAGCACTGATGGATCTTTAAATCTGTCTAGAGGAACAGCCTGGGCCAGGTTAAAATCCCCTCCCATAATCAATGGGGCGCTGTAGGTTAATAATTTTGCTAGGAGGGTTGACCAGAAATTAGGATTGACCTCATTCGGGCCATAAATGTTGCAAATGGTATAAGTGAATTGGTGAATTTGCAACAGAGCTATAATATACCTGCCTCTCTGATCAATGCCAACCTGCGAGAAGGAGATTGGAAGACCCTTCCTCACCAAAATAGCCACCACCCTCTTTCTACCCTCTGTTGGGGAATACAGAGCCTGACCTACCCAACGCCTCTTTAGCTTATCGTGTTCGTCTGCTGTCAATCTAGTCTCCTGAAGTAAAGCTATGTCAGTCTGTAGGGAGTTTAAATGTTGCAAAATAGTACCTCTCTTTGCAGGCGATGTAATGCCTCCCACATTCCAGGAAACTATTCTAACAGGTACCGCCATAAAAATAGTGTAAGAATGATAATAATAAGCAGAGAGTTACCATATAGTCGTGTCTTAAGACTGTGAAGAGAGTGTACCCTATTGTCATCTTGAGTGGGAAAGGTAATGTGTAGTGCACTCCTGCAAAGAAGAGGGGGTAGCAGCCCCCAGGTCCCACATTGTGCCCAAAGTGACTCACTGTGATAGGCTGTTAGTTGTAAGAGCTGGTCAGAAGTCATGATGAGGTGGTCTGCGGGGGGCAAGTTCAGAGGATCCCGGGACTCACCATGACAGGAGCTGGAAGGGAGACAAGAATGAGGCACATGTAAGCAGTACAGTAATATCCCCAGTATATCCATTCTAGCATGAAACAGTAACCATACAGCATGAAGAACATGACATCCAAGATAAAAAAAACATTAACAAGGTATACCCTGAGTAAACTATGGAGCACTTAGAATGCTGAGCCAGAGGGTGGCAATGGGTCCAATGAGCTATAACATAGAATAATAATTCTAAGTGGGCAGTGAAAAAGAACTGGGGTATGTTAAACAGCAAGCCTACTAGGCAGAGAGGGAGAGCCCTACTTAGGCAACAAAGAACTATTAGGTGCCAAAAATGAGAGGGGAAGGCCAAACTAGCATGCAAAAAAGGGCACCACGGGTATTCTCTAAGTAGTGGGTTCAGCCAAGGTAGATAGGAGAGTTCAAGCTGACAACATTGGGCTGAGAAACCCATGTCAACATGTGGTATTAAAGCATGATCTCCCTTGCCCATAACAATAGGGGGAGAAATAAAAAACAATAGCACCTGAAAAAGAAAAGTATACATCATGTAAAGAAACACAAATTCTATTTCACAGATACAAAGTACAAACTCTCATTAAAGAACACTTCAGCCATTGTCCTGTCTTCATTCAGATGATAGGTAGGCCTGTACCGCTGCAGGGGAATGGAAAATCTTGGGCCCAGAGGATGTTTGCAGCTTGAGCTTAGCTGGGTACAGGAGGGCAAACTGACGACCTTTTTCATGAAGGAGGGAGCAGAGTGGTGCAAAGTCTTTGCGTCTTCTGGTGACTTCCACAGAGAAGTCTTGAAAAAGCAAGAGACGGTGCTCCTCATATTTGACCTCTTTTGCACTTCTATAAGCCTGTAATATTGTGATCTTGTCTTGGTAGTTTAAACACCAGAAAATCACCTGACGTGGGCTCTCCTTAGAGTTTCCCAGATGTCTGTCAGGACCAATGCGGTGGGCTCTCTCTATGTCGAGGGGCAGTCAATCCTGAGGCATGCCAAGAAGTGAGGGAAGGATAGAGGCAGTGAAATCCAGCAGGTATTTATCTTTAACCGCTTCTGGTACCCCTACTATGTGCAGATTCTTCAACCTTATCCTGCAGGTATTGGTTTTGTTTTAAAAGATTCTTCAGAGACACTTCAGATTCCTGTTGCCTGTCTTCCACTTCAGAGATTCTCTGCTCCGCAGTAGTCAAGCGAGTAGAAAAGGCACGCACTTCAGTAGTGAGCGTGTCTACCCCTGCCTGCAGGTTGTCCATTTTAGGTAAGAAAAAAGCCTTCAACTCCTGCAATAAAGCAGCATGGTCACTTGATGAACTCCCCTCACCCTCCTGCTGGGAGCTGTGAATGATGGTCTCAGCAACCTGTTTCAGCCGCTTTTCTTGTGTTTTTGACCTGCAGCTCATATTGTAGGTCCCAGACTGGGAGATTCTGTGGAAATAGTCGTTAACTTTCATAGAATAGAGAGCTGGCAGACTGTATATGCAACAGGAGATTTCAATAAGCCCAGTCTAGGAAGGGTGAGGTATAGGGCCCACACAGAATGGGATATGATTAAAGTCTAAATTGTTCACTGCACTTGCTTACTACGGTAATTTTCAGAGGATGTATGACAGGGCTACAGCATATCTGGCATATAGGCTATAATCAACAAAGTGGTTCAGCAGGTTTGCGCCAGGTACCTTATGTCTAAAACAATGCGGTTTAGCAAGATTGTAGTACTTGTCCACTGTTGCATAGATGAGATGTGAGGGTAAACCACTAGATGGCGTATGGTGCTTGCTTAGATGAGTTGTTATAGTAAATTTAAAACAGCCATGTGCACCAACAGATGGTAGACGAACAAATGCAGACTTTGTTATTTCTCCAAATTCTAGGCATACAGTGCTACCAAGTCGCCCCCAACACAGTGGTATATATAGGAGGCAAGTCTCTAGGCAGGTGATGTGTGTGCTTTACTCCAAAGATGAAAGAAAAAACAAACAAAACTGCTGGCAGAGTTATTAAAGTAGTCAGTATCAGCAATTCAGTCCCATCTCTTTGGCTCATAAGTGTTTGCCTATCCTCAATAGTTTGTATTTGAAACAAGGTAGCCTGCGGTGTATTATATGCTTACTCACAGTTATCCTATGGCCCTGAGGCCTGCAAAATCTGGGAGCAAAGTTCTGAGCCCTGGGGCTGTTCACCTCCACCTGCGGCGCCCGTCTGTAGTCAATGCAGGATGGATTAATACTGCCCAGGGGAGAGGGGACCTCTGCAGCACTGCCAAAGGCCGGAATATCAGGATAGTTGAGCAGGGATCAGGATTAGGCAGCTCCGTGATTATCAATTTGCCCCCGGGGACCAGGACCGGATGATAGGTCCTGCGTGCAGGTGATCAGCCAAGGCACTAACACTCGGCCTGGCAAGAAGAAGGGTCGCGGGGAGTGGAATATCAGCAGCAGAGACAATTATTAGAGCTGTATGTGTGCGGAGCTCTTTACCGCTGCTGCTACCCAGTCGTCCCGCCCAGAGGATCCGTTTTTAATGGCAGTCCGTATTGCTGACCCGTGGTTGGCCATCCTCATCCGTAGGTCGTCCACCGTTTTGCCCACATAGAACATCCCACAAACACAATGTAGTATGTACACTATAAAGCATGTGGTACAAGTAACCCTGTGTCGGATTTTATATTTCTTTGTTGAATAGGAGTGACTAAAGTGGTTGCCCGTGGTAAGTCCCCCACATGTGGTACAGCCAAGGCATCTAAAACATCCTGGTTTGTTTTTTAGCCAAGTCTCATTGCTATAGCATTTGATAGGATCCGTTTTAATCAGTTGATCTCTGAGGGATTGTTCCCTGCGGTATCCAATCCGAGGTGGAGGCATGTTCTTGAAGGGTAGGTCTTTATATGTTGTGAGCAGGTTCCAGTTGTCCCGCAGCGCTCCTGCGATGCCCTCTTTACCGGTGGTGTATGTGGTTGTGAAATTCAATTTGTTATCTTTCTCCTTATTTTTCATCTTGTAGAGTAGTTCCCTTTGCGTATCCTTCATTGCTTGTTCTTTACTCTCCTTCAGGCTACCTCTGTGCCACATGCTGTAGGGACTATGTTGCCAGAGATACGTACATACATAATTGGCTGTGACATTTAGTTTTATTACCTATTTCACACCTTATGTGCTTTTCATGCATGGCAAGTATCTTTCTACTGGATATTTATTCATCATGTATATTCCATATACAGAATATTTTACTGGTATACGGGTTAACATAACACTACTCCTTACTTTGCATGCAACTTTGTGTTTACGTGGGTATCGTATTTTATTTTATATATGCGGTTCACTTTTTTGTATATTCAGTAACCAAAATATTGTAAGATTGTGGATCATACTGCCTATGACTTTCGACCCTTCACCCTTTAAATGAGGTGTTGACTGCCTTTATTTACATATTTGCTCACAGTATATTGTATTTTGTATTTAGTAAGTAGCACGCCTGTTGTTAATTAATATGACACACCCGCTATCCTATGTTAATTGATTCTGCACTATGTCTTTAACGTGTACCAGGATAATACGTAACAGATGTGTTTCTGTTTTTATTACACCAGCTGTTTGTGGTTGCCACGGCAATGCTGTCACGTGACTCCGGTCACGGCCATAATCAGCTGATGATTAGTATGGGTATATAGGGGGTAAGTGCTTGTCTGTTTTTGTATGCCTATTTTGAAAACGGGGGCAACCGCAAAACGTCAATAAAGACATTGTTCTTCACTACAAGACCCTGTGAGTGACTCCCTTACTTTGCTGATTTTTATATTTATATATATATATATATATATATATATATATATATATATATATATATATATATATATATATATTATGTGTGTGTTTATATGTGTATACATATGTATTTATATGTCTATTTATGTATTTATATACAATAAACACATACGTACACATGTACACATATTTAGACATATATAGAAGTGCATTGAAGTCATTTGCAGTTAAGTAGATGAAAACATGTAAAAAGCATATTCACGCAATATTCATATTTAATAAAGTGTTATAGGGGCCGATTTATCAAAGCGTCAATCTCGGCGCATTCACTGGAGTCAATGCACTCGCCAGACATCGTTGCCGCAAATCTAGATACAACATGCGCGTCATTAAAAAGTCTGTCAAAAACATTTGCGTCAAGTACGGAGCGATGAGCATCGGACTGTTGATAAATAAGAGTCATCGATGTCGTGGATATTCTGTTTTTTCCAATGTTATTTATACCATTTCATTACTGTCCATGAGCAAGCACATTTCTCTAAAGCTAATCTTTTATTTTTCATCTGTTAATGTCCAAGAGATAGCTAGATTTATACCTGAACAAACAATAATATTTCATAGAAAGTTATTGTTCTATTTATTTGTTATACAAAAAAATCTGATAAATGATATTTTCACATAAACTAATGTGTTTTTGTATTTCTATAATTCATGATATGCCTATCTCATGTTTTTTTAAATGATTATTAATGCTAGTATTTGTACATATATCTTTAAACATACTTGTGTATGTATGTATGTGTATATATATGTGTGTGTATTATGTCAGAAATCTTTTGCAAACATATTTACATGTCCCTTAACTCCTTTTTTCACTCTAAACAATGTTGTCTTTCATATTTCTGTGTTTATTTATACCACTTTATGTATATAGTGTAAATATATTATTATTCTGAGGAAGAATAATTGTGAATATAAAATGTAATCAGGGTATCATATGTATTTATTTGCAATCAATGGACATTTTAAGAGCTGGGACAGTTTTCTCTCTGCACCTGTGTAACCCTTTCTGTTTGCAATCTAGTTTTAAACACCACCCATACACAGGTGTTAAAAAATGGGCTGGCATATAAGATGACATTTCTTAATGAAAATGAAATTCAAGAGAAGGAAGAAAATCACTGAAAATAGCATGACAGTAAAGAGGTGATTTTAATTTCTGCTGTATCTGATTCATGACAGTTTAATGTTAGGTAGACTATCCCTTTGAGCTATCAGTTTAAGACTATATTGAAACAAGCATCATTCGATTATTAAAATCATCATAAATATTACACTGTGTGTCCTAATGTCATCATCAACGTTTATCTTTAATACTAATTTCACATATACAGGGAGTGCAGAATTATTAGACAAATGAGTATTTTGACCACATCATCCTCTTTATGTATGTTGTCTTACTCCAAGCTGTATTGGCTCGAAAGCCTACTACCATTTAAGCATATTAGGTGATGTGCATCTCTGTAATGAGAAGGGGTGTGGTCTAATGACATCAACACCCTATATCAGGTGTGCATAATTATTAGGCAACTTCCTTTCCTTTGGCAAAATGGGTCAAAAGAAGGACTTGACAGGCTCAGAAAAGTCAAAAATAGTGAGATATCTTGCAGAGGGATGCAGAACTCTTAAAATTGCAAAGCTTCTGAAGCGTGATCATCGAACAATCAAGCGTTTCATTCAAAATAGTCAACAGGGTCGCAAGAAGCGTGTGGAAAAACCAAGGCGCAAAATAACTGCCCATGAACTGAGAAAAGTCAAGCGTGCAGCTGCCAAGATGCCACTTGCCACCAGTTTGGCCATATTTCAGAGCTGCAACATCACTGGAGTGCCCAAAAGCACAAGGTGTGCCATACTCAGAGACATGGCCAAGCTAAGAAAGGCTGAAAGACGACCACCATTGAACAAGACACACAAGCTGAAACGTCAAGACTGGGCCAAGAAATATCTCAAGACTGATTTTTCTAAGGTTTTATGGACTGATGAAATGAGAGTGAGTCTTGATGGGCCAGATGGATGGGCCCGTGGCTGGATTGGTAAAGGGCAGAGAGCTCCAGTCCAACTCAGACGCCAGCAAGGTGGAGGTGGAGTACTGGTTTGGGCTGGTATCATCAAAGATGAGCTTGTGGGGCCTTTTCGGGTTGAGGATGGAGTCAAGCTCAACTCCCAGTCCTACTGACAGTTTCTGGAAGACACCTTCTTCAAGCAGTGGTACAGGAAGAAGTCTGCATCCTTCAAGAAAAACATGATTTTCATGCAGGACAATGCTCCATCACACGCGTCCAAGTACTCCACAGCGTGGCTGGCAAGAAAGGGTATAAAAGAAGAAAATCTAATGACATGGCCTCCTTGTTCACCTGATCTGAACCCCATTGAGAACCTGTGGTCCATCATCAAATGTGAGATTTACAAGGAGGGAAAACAGTACACCTCTCTGAACAGTGTCTGGGAGGCTGTGGTTGCTGCTGCACGCAATGTTGATGGTGAACAGATCAAAACACTGACAGAATCCATGGATGGCAGGCTTTTGAGTGTCCTTGCAAAGAAAGGTGGCTATATTGGTCACTGATTTGTTTTTGTTTTGTTTTTGAATGTCAGAAATGTATATTTGTGAATGTTGAGATGTTATATTGGTTTCACTGGTAAAAATAAATAATTGAAATTGGTATATATTTGTTTTTTGTTAAGTTGCCTAATAATTATGCACAGTAATAGTCACCTGCACACACAGATATCCCCCTAAAATAGCTATAACTAAAAACAAACTAAAAACTACTTCCAAAACTATTCAGCTTTGATATTAATGAGTTTTTGGGTTCATTGAGAACATGGTTGTTGTTCAATAATAAAATTAATCCTCAAAAATACAACTTGCTTAATAATTCTGCACTCCCTGTACATACTTTCAAAGTATAATACACAATGTAACAAAGGGCACTTATAAGTTCTGATGAGTGATCAATGACACAAGTATCGAGCAATTTGATTCGTTAGTGATAGTAGAAAATGTATATTTAAATCAGATTGGCTGATTTAATAAATCATGTGATTATGCATTTACCAATAAGAAGTGGTGGCAAATTTTACTAGTTTGTGGGTTGTTTAGGAGTTTGAGTATTGCGTCAAATTTGGTGTGAAAAGTGTTGTGTCAAATTTGGTGCGAAGTGGAGAGTGGGACTTGTATTACATGCTTTAAACATGCTGCAATAGATGTATACAAAAAAGGAAGTTAGCTATATTATGTAATGTATTTATTTAATGCGTATCCCTATAGCTACTAGTGCTGATGCCAGACAGGCATTACCTGTCATTAAAAATACTTTTGAAATTAATATGTCCCTTGAAATTACATGTAATTATTATATTGTTATTTAATATTATTTAGATACTGCACATGCGTCTTTGTTGTCTCTGTGATTTAGAAAGAGTATACAATGGTAATCAACTTTCTAATTTACTTTTATTATCTAGTATGCTTCATTCTCTTGCAGCATCTAACATAACCTTTCTGGGTCTTCAGACTCCCATTGATTTCTATGGCATTCAACAGGTACGCTCATGTCTATTCCGACACAGATTACCTATCGTTCAAACCACCACCTCTGAACGATAGGTACTCTGCGTCGGAATAGACATGAGCGTACCTGTTGAATGTTTGATAAATTGGCTAGAGGGTTAAATAGAGTTGAATGTGATGGTGGATGATCATTATTCCGCTCGAATAATGCAAGCATCGATCTGCGAAGGATTGAACGGAAGCGTATATTACGTCACAAATTTTAACATTTTACGATCTTAACGCTTGGTTAACTACAGCGGATCAAATTTGTGTCTAATTTGACGTGGGATTCCAGCGTATTATCAGTTGAAGCAATAATAAATCAGCCCCTAAGGGGGATATATATCAAAGGTCTGGCAGACCTCGCTGAATGCAAAGAGTAATGCACTCTCCGTATTCAGCATTGCACCAGCAGCTCTTGTGAGCTGCTGGTGCAACGCCACCCCCTGCAGATTCACGGGCAATCGACCGCCAGCAGGGAGGTGTCAATCAACCCGATCGTACTTGATCGGGTTGATTTTCTACGATCTCTGTCCGCCTGCTCAGAGCAGGCAGACAGTTTATGGAGCAGCGGTCCAGGCTCAACAGAAACACGGGCCCTCAATTTCCATCCCGTGTATCCGGTGTATTTACTGTAAATATTTCACATTCTAATGTTCCGCACATAGCAGAATATGTTATAAGTATTTATAAACATATATAACTATATATATCTGTATATATCTATACCTATATATAATCATGTATATGTATGTATGTATATATATATATATATATATATATATATTAATTAAGGGTAAGGGAGAGAAACCATTTATTTTCAAAAACACCTCTACCGGTATATAGTATATAGTACTAATATGACCTAGACTGCAATTAGCTAGACTTAGGTCTGGTGCAGACCCCTAAGTTAAATATATATTCAGAATATTTTTTTGGAGAAAAATATTTTAACATAGCAGAGCTATATGAGATTACTATGTATAAAGTAGGGGAAAACAGCACTCTAAAAATGATTTCCTAGTTGATCTAATATGTAGATGAAAGGCTGAACCTTTGTTTCCAAAATGAGAGACATCTCACACAAACCGGTAATCTTGAAAATACCACGATTTTATTTCTACAAAAACAAGCAGGCATAAGAGAAGTATGCTAATATAATGCCGAAAATACCACTGCAGTGGGTTTGTCTGTTTAGTGAATCAAACACAAAAAATCTGTGTTTGTTATAACCACAAAATAAGCAAAATCTATCTATGCTTCATTAGTATCTTTTATAAACTTAGTATCAACAGTGAAATATCATAGTAGCAAAGTATACATGCGAACAAGGATATAAGGATTGTTGAACCAAAATCCTTAAAGAGACAGTGTTGTGATTCAAGTTGGTAACATTTTATCTCAAAGTCACTGCTGGAAAGTGATATTCATGAAACCCATGTAGCTGACAGAGCCGAGGTAAGAGCGTCCTCAAACTATCAGTAAGTAAGATATTTCAGTTCTAAGATGTTTAGAAGCTTATATTTCCAAATGTGGCAGTTCAACAGAGGCAAAAGCATACAACCTTATACACATAGGCAGCATCATCCGGTTTCACGAGGCTGTTACAGAAGGCATTCAGGTAAGTGGACAGGGACTCCTCATCTGCCGTCCTTTAAAACCCAGGTTGTTTAGTCTATTTCTTCGTTCAAAAGAACGCGAAAAGGAATTGAAACTCCATACTCGCGTATATGCAAAACAAATTGCCTCCACCTTGCACTTTCTGGACCTCTCTGTGTACACCTTTCAAACTTCCAGTTGCTCCGTGTTTGCTGCCTTTGCCAGCAAAGATTCAGTCAACGCGCTTTTCGCCCCACAATGCTGTGCGGTCTGGGCCTCGTCAGGACTGTTAATCAGTCTGTTAATCAAGGAATACCACTTGTTTCATTGATTTGTTATTCACCTTGAGGGAGTGGTGAGGTGTAGATGTAGGGGCTCTGCACAATACTGGTCTCTTGACTTTGCCGCAATTTGTATTTCTACAAACAACACTTGTATTTTGTTTTATTTGTGTTTCTGCTTATAACTAAATGCTTAAGTTGTTTTTGCAAATATTTCGTACTTCTAGATTCTTTAATAATTGATTAGCTAGATCTTATGTAGTACACTGTAAAGAGATATGTAGAACCAATTTCTGACATGTGATTGGGTAACGCAGACACACCTCACCACTCCCTCAAGGTGAATAACAAATAAATGAAACAAGTGGTATTCCTTGATTAACAGTCCTGCCGAGGCCCAGACCACACAGCATTGTGGGGCGAAACGCACGTCGACTGAATTGGGGGGTATTGTATGTGTTTTTTTACAGGCAAAAGAGCTGAATTTCTTGGGGCATGCCCCGCAAAGGGCCCTTTTCAGGGCTGGTAAGGTAAAAGAGCTTTTCTATTTTAATTTTAGAATAGGGTAGGGCATTTTTTTATTTTGGGGGTCTTTGTTATTTTATTAGGGGGCTTAGAGTAGGTGTAATTAGTTTAAAATTGTTGTAATATTTTTCTAATGTTTGTAAACATTTTTTTATTTTTTGTAACTTAGTTCTTTTTTATTTTTTGTACTTTAGTTAGTTTATTTAATTGTATTTATTTGTAGGTATTGTAATTAATTAATTTATTGATAATGTAGTGTTAGGTTTAAT
This sequence comes from Bombina bombina, assembly GCF_027579735.1. Lineage (NCBI taxonomy): Eukaryota > Metazoa > Chordata > Amphibia > Anura > Bombinatoridae > Bombina > Bombina bombina. Next base: position 408,887,213 of record NC_069499.1, on the reverse strand, counting down.
TGTAGATAATTGTAGGTAGTTTATTTAATTAATTTATTGATAGTTTAGTGTTAGGTTTAATTGTAACTTAGGTTAGGATTTATTTTACAGGTAATTTTGTAATTATTTTAACTAGGTAACTATTAAATAGTTATTAACTATTTAATAGCTATTGTACCTGGTTAAAATAATTACAAAGTTGCCTGTAAAATAAATATTAATCCTAAAATAGCTACAATATAATTATAATTTATATTGTAGCTATATTAGGGTTTATTTTAGAGGTAAGTATTTAGCTTTAAATAGGAATAATTTATTTAATAAGAGTTAATTTATTTCGTTAGATTTAAATTATATTTAACTTAGGGGGGTGTTAGTGTTAGGTTTAGACTTAGCTTTAGGGGTTAATACATTTATTAGAGTAGCGGTGAGGTCCGGTCGGCAGATTAGGGGTTAATAATTGTAGGTAGGTGGAGGCGACGTTGGGGGCGGCAGATTAGGGGTTAATAAATATAATATAGGGGTCGGCTGTGTTAGGGGCAGCAGATTAGGGGTACATAGGTATAATGTAGGTTGCGGCGGTGTACGGAGCGGCAGATTAGGGGTTAAAAAAATATGCAGGTGTCAGCGATAGCGGGGGCGGCAGATTAGGGGTTAATAAATATTATGTAGGTGTCGGCGGTATTAAGGGCAGCAGATTAGGGGTACATTGGGATAATGTAGGTGGTGGCGGTGTGCGGTCGGCAGATTAGGGGTTAAAAAAATTTAATAGAGTGGCGGCGATGTGGGGGGGCCTCGGTTTAGGGGTACATAGGTAGTTTATGGGTGTTAGTGTACTTTAGAGCACAGTAGTTAAGAGCTTTATGAACCGGTGTTAGCCCAGAAAGCTCTTAACTCCTGGTTTTTTTCTGCGGCTGGAGTTTTGTCGTTAGATTTCTAACGCTCACTTCAGCCATGACTCTAAATACCGGCGTTAGAAAGATCCCATTGAATAGATAGGATACGCAATTGACGTAAGGGGATCTGTGGTATGGAAAAGTCGCGGCTGCAAAGTGAGCGTTAGACCCTTTCCTGACTGACTCTAAATACCAGCGGCAGCCCAAAACCAGCGTTAGGAGCCTCTAACGCTGGTTTTGACAGCTAACGCCAAACTCTAAATCTAGCCATTAGTGATTTAGCAACCTATGTGGTTCTCTATTGTGAGGAAATAGCGAATCATTAGAAATAAGTGTTAATTCTAGCATAATATGATAATTATACTATACTAATTAAAAAAAAATGTTATTAGTACAAAACCTGAAACATAGGGTTCAGATTGTAGGCTAATTGTTACTTCATGATGAAATTCACTGTTTATACTCAATTATTATGAAAACTTGATATAAACCTGAGACATAGGGTTCAGATAATCTGACTAATTTTTATTATATGATGGCATTGAGATCCAATTCACTGTTTAGGCCCTTAGGGTATAAGGTGCCCATTTTGAATATTAATTCTGCCTCTTGGTATAGTAGTCTCTTTTCTAGATTTCCTCCTCTTCATCGGCTCTAACCTTTTTTATAACCCAGTATTTCATGTCATTTGGGTTACCTCTGTGATATTGCTTAAAATGGGCATAAAGTCTAGTATTGTCTTTCTCTTTTTCTGTACTCCGGATATGCTCCCTTATTCTTTCTTTCAATTTTCTACTAGTTTGTCCTAAGTATTGAAATTTACATGAGCATTGCAACAGATATATAATATTGGTGTCTGTGCACCTAATAGTATCATTTATCCTAACTTCCTTATTGGTCGTGTTTGATTTTACTATTTTAGTCTTAGTGCTGTACTTGCACGATTTACATTCGTGGCAGGGGAAAAAACCTGATAGTTTTTCATTTTTAAGATTATATTGATTCACACAGTTTGTAGGTTTAAATTCGCTGGGAGCAAGAATATTTTTTAGATTGGTAGCTTTCTTAAATATTATATCAGGTCGGTGTTTGAGTCTTTTCCCTATTATAGGATCGCTTCTGGCTATGTGCCAGTGTTTTTTTATAATACTTTCAATTTGTTTGTGTTGACTTGAAAATGTGGTTATAAAAGGGATATTGTATGGATCTCTTTCTTCTTTATCTACTTTGATTCTATCCTCCAATAGTATCTTTCTATCTAATTCCCTAACTGTCTTATTAGTATCTAGTAGTGTTTTGGAATGGTATCCTCTTTATACAAATCTATTGTATAGAATCATGGCTTGTCTGTCATAATCTGATACTTGCGTACAGTTTCTTCTAATCCTGGAGGATTTACCTTTAGGTACATTCCTCTTCCACTTATCGTGGTGACAGCTCTTGAAGTCAATGTAACTATTGGCATCAACCTTTTTAAAAAAAAAAGTTGTGGTTGTGATTTTATTGTCTATTATGGCAATCTCAATATCTAAAAAATTGATTTTGATTTTATTATATTCATGGGTGAATTTTAATCCAAAGTTGTTGTTATTGAAGTCTACAATGAACTGCTCCAGGAGTTCTTGATCTCCTCTCCAAACTATAAATATATTGTCTATGAAGCGCTTGTAGAGCACGAGATTCGCATCCCATGGGGTACTTGATATAAAGTGTTCTTCAAAATAACCTACAAACAAATTCGCATAACTGGGTGCGAATCTCGTGCCCATGACTGTGCCTGTTTTCTGTAGATAGTAACTGCCATTAAATGCCATTAAATGAAAAATAATTGTTTTTTAAAATGAATTCCATACATTGTAATATGAACTAAATTTTATTATTAACCCCTAATCTGCCGCTCCCAACATCGCCGCCACTAGAATAAACATATTAACCCCTAAACCACCGCACTCCCACCTCGCAAACACTAGTTAAATATTATTAACCCCTAATCTGCTGCCCATAACATCGCCGCCACCTACTTACATTTATTAACCCCTAATCTGCCGACCCCAACGTCGCTGCCACTATATTAAATGTATTAACCCCTAAACCTAAGTCTAACCCTAATAACCCTTAACTTAAATATAATTAAAATAAATCTAACTAAAAATTCCTATCATTAACTAAATAATTCATATTTAAAACTAAATACTTACCTATAAAATAAACCCTAAACTAGCTACAATATAACTAATAGTTACATTGTATCTAGCTTAAGGTTTATTTTTATTTTATAGGCAAGTTTGTATTTATTTTAACTAGGTAGAATAGTTACTAAATAGTTATTAACTATTTAATAACTACCTAGCTAAAATAAATACAAATTTACCTGTAAAATAAAACCTAACCTGAGTTACACTAACACCTAACCTTACACTAAAATTAAATAAATTACCTAAATTTAATACAATAACTACATTAAATACAAATACCTAAATTACAACAACAAAAAACACACTAAATTACACAAAATAAAATACCAATTACAAGATATTTAAACTAATTACACATAATCTAATAGCCCTATCAAAACAAAAAAGCCCCACAAAATAAAAAAAAAAACCCTAGCCTAAACTAAACTACCAATAGCCCTTAAAAGGGCTCTTTTGCGGCCCAAACCCTAACCTAAAAATAAAACCCACCCAATAAACCCTTAAAAAAACATAACACTAACCCCCTGAAGATCCACTTACAGTTTTGAAGAGCCGACATCCATCCTTAACGAAGCCGGGAGAAGTCCTCAACGAAGCCGAAAGATGTCTTCATCCAAGCCGGGAGAAGTTGTCCTCCAGACGGGCAGAAGTCTTCATCCAGATGGCATCTTCTATCTTCATCCATCCGGCACGGAGCGGGTCCATCTTCAAGACATCTGGTGCGGAGCATCCTCTTCTTCCCGACGACTACCCGGCGAATGAAGGGTCCTTTAAGTGACGTCATCCAAGATTGCGTCCCTTAGATTCCGATTGGCTGATAAAATTCTTTGATGACGTCACTTAAAGGAACCTTCATTCGTCGGGTAGTCGTCGGAAGAAGAGGATGCTCCGCACCGGATGTCTTGAAGATGGACCCGCTCCGCGCCGGATGGATGAAGATAGAAGATGCCGTCTGGATGAAGACTTCTGCCCGTCTGGAGGACCACTTCTCCTGGCTTCATTGAGGACTTCTCCCGGCTTCGTTAAGGACTTCTCCCGGCTTCGTTGAGGATGGATGTCGGCTTTTCAAAACTGTAAGTGGATCTTCAGGGGGTTAGTGTTAGGGTTTTTTTAAGGGTTTATTGGGTGGGTTTTATTTTTAGGTTAGGGCCTGGGCCACAATAGAGCTAAATGCCCTTTTAAGGGCAATGCCCATCCAAATGCCCTTTTCAGGGCAATGGGGAGTTTAGTTTTTTTTAGTTAGGGTTTTATTTGGGGGGTTGGTTGTGTGGATGGTGGGCTTTACTGTTGAGGGGAGTTTGTATTTTTTTCAGGTAAAATAGCTGATTTTTTTAGGGCAATGCCCTGCAAAAGGCCCTTTTAAGGGCTATTGGTAGTTTAGTTTAGGCTAGGGTTTTTTTTACTTTGGGGGTGCTTTTTTATTTTGATAGGGCTATTAGATTAGGTTAATTAGTTTAAATATCTTGTAATTTGTTTATTATTTTGTGTAATTTAGTGTTTGTTTGTTTTTTGTAATTTAGGTATTTGAATTTAATGTAGTTAATTGTATTTAATTTAGGTAATTTATTTAATTGTAGTGTAAGGTTAGGTGTTAATGTAACTCAGGTTAGGTTTTATTTTACAGATAAATTTGTATTTATTTTAGCTAGGTAGTTAGTAAATAGTTAATAACTATTTAGTAAGTATTCTACCTAGTTAAAATAAATACAAACTTGCCTGTAAAATAAAAATAAACCCTAAGCTAGCTACAATGTAACTATTAGTTATATTGTAGCTAGCTTAGGGTTTATTTTATAGGTAAGTATTTAGTTTTAAATAGGAATTATTTAGTTAATGATAGGAATGTTTAGTTAGATTTAATTTAATTATTTTTAAGTTAGGGGGTGTTAGGGTTAGGCTTAGGTTTAGGGGTTAATAAATTTAAAATAGTGGCGGCGATGTTGGGGGCGACAGATTAGGGGTTAATAAATGTAGGTAGGTGGCGGCGAGGTTAGGGGTGGCAGATTAGGGGTTAATAATATTTAACTAGTGTTTGCGAGGCGGGAGTGCGGTGGTTTAGGGGTTAATATGTTTATTATAGTTGCGGCAGATTAGGGATTAATAAGTGTAGGTAGTTTGCGTCGACATTGGGGGCGGGACATTAGGGGTTAATAAATATAATGTAGGTGTCGGCGATGTTGGGGGCAGCAGATTAGGGTTTAATAAGTATAATGTAGGTGTCGGCGATGTCCGGAGCGGCAGAGTAGGGGTTAATAAGTATAATGAAGGTGTTGGCGATGTCGGGGGCGGCAGATTAGTGTAAGATTAGGGGTGTTTAGACTCGGGTTCATGTTAGGGTGTTAAGTGTAAACATAAATTTAGTTTCCCCATAGGAATCAATGGGGCTGCGTTAGGGAGCTTTACGCTGCTTTTTTGCAGGTGTTAGGCTTTTTTTCAGCCGACTTTCCCCATTGATGTCTATGGGAAAATCGTGCACGAGCACGTACAACCAGCTTATCACTGACTTAAGCAGCGCTGGTATTGAAGTGCGGTATGGAGAACAATTTTGCTCTACGCTCACTTCTTGTCTTTAAACGCTGGGTTTAGAAAAACCTGTAATACCAATACGTTGGAGGACACATCCACGGTTTAACACGAACATTCACTTCCAACTTTTTTCACTATTTTTTCACCATTTTTGATTGACTTTATTTTTGATTGACTTTGTCAGTTTGGAATCATTTTTTGGTTTATAACTTTGCTCATAAGTATTAGTATTTGTATTTTTATTTAACTTCCCACACTTGTGTATCACCTTCAAGGAGTGTCAACACTCCCACTGTATTCCGTATCTCCCAGGAGATTTTACTATGTACTTATGTTTTTAGAGGTTAGACATGGATCCATGTTTCTAATTTTATTGTGCTATTTTAATGTGCTTTTATTGTGATATTTGTTTATGTTTAGCCTTTATCGAAGGTATTAAATTGTTAGATTTAGCAACAAGTCCTTTAGCCTTTTAAGCTTATTTAGCGCTTACTCTTACCTTTTCGTATTATCACTGACTTAAGCAGCGCTGGTATTGAAGTGCGGTATGGAGCACAATTTTGCTCTACGCTCACTTCTTGTCTTCTAACGCTGGTTTAGAAAAACCTGTAATACCAGCTATGCAGGGAAGTGAGCGGTGACAATAACGTGCAAGTTAGCACCGCACCCCTCATAACACGAAACTCGTAATCTAGCCGTGTATTTTGTATTCTCCACACATCTTTGAGATTCAGACATTTGGAAAATGTATCTAAAAATGTAGCTTCTCTGTAATGCCTGCTCTGATTTTTAGAGTTTAATCTGTCTAACACAGGTTTAAAAATTGCATTAAAATCCCCGCCTATAATAAATTTGGCATCAGCATAATTCAATAATTGTGGAAAACATGGACAATCTCAAGGTTTCAAGTCTATCTCCAGAGATCTTAATTTCCTGTGTCCACTGTGCGCAACATTGTCAAGATGCTTAAAGCCCATGGCACTGTAGCTAATCTCCCTGGATGTGAATGAAAGAGAAAAATTGATCAAAGATTGCAACAAAGGATTGTGCGAATGATGGATAAAGAACCTCAATCAACTTCCAGACAAATTCAAGCTGACCTTCAGGCACAGGGTACAAATGTGTCAGCTCACACTATACATCCCCATCTGAATGAAAAGGGACGCTGTGGTAGGAGACCCAGGAGGACCCCACTGCTAACAAAGAAACATAAAAAAGCCAGATTGGAGTTTGTCAAAACTTACCTGAGGAAGCCAAAATCAATGTGCTGTGGACAACGAAACAAAATTACAGCTTTTTGGTAAAGCCCATCATTCTACTGTTTTCAGATAAAGAAATTAGACCTTTAAGGAAAAGAATACAGTCCCTACATCAAACATGGTGGAGGCTCACTGATGTTTTGGGGTTGCTTTGCTGCTTCAGGCACTGGATGTCTTGACTGTGTGCATGGCGTTATGAAATCTGAAGACTACTAAAGAATTATGTGGTGCAATGTAGGGCACAATGTCAGAAAGTTGGGTCTCCACCCAGAAATTTTTTAAGACAAAGCGCTGGAGATTACTGAACTGGCCAGCAATGAATCCAGGAGGCCTATTTATCAAGCCATCAACTTTGCTGCATTCGCCGGCACCAATACGCTTGCCTAACATCGCCTAACTTTGCGGCCGCGGACCTGAATATGTTCTCCATATTTATAAAAAAAAGCTGTCAAAAAGCTGTGCACCAAGTAGTAGTAGTTGTTAACTAACAGTCATCGATCTCGCTGCTATTCTGCTTTTTCCCAACTTTATTTATACCGTGTCACTAAACACCGCCACTATACTAAAATGTTTAACCCCTATCCAGCCACTCCCGGAGCCCACCGCAACTCTAATAAAGTTATTAACCCCTATCCTGCCACTCCCAGAGCCCTCTACAACTAAATAAATGTATTAACCCCTAAACCCCTGGCCTCCCACATCAATACCACTTACTAAACCTATTAACCCCTTAACCGCCAGCCCCCCACATTGCCATAAACTAAATTAAGCTATTAACCCCTAAACCTAACAACCCGCTAACTTTACATTAAATATGAACTCATCCCTATCTTATAATATATTTAAACTTACCTTTAGAATTAAATTAAACTACATTAAACTATTAATTAACCTACCCTAACTATTATACTAAAATTACATTAAACTATATTAAACTATTAATTAACCTACCCTAACTATTATACTAAAATTACATTAAACTATATTAAACTATTCATTAACCTACCCTAACTATTATACTAAAATTACATTAAACTATATTAAACTATTCATTAACCTAGCCTATTATACTAAAATTACATTAAACTAACAATTAAATTAACTATATTACATATTTAAACACCTAACCCTACTCAAATTATTTAAATCTACTATTAAATATTCCAAAGTTACAATAAAATAAAGAACACTAAGTTACACAAAATAAAAAACACCAAGTTACACAAAATAGAAAAATAAATGATCAAATATTTAAACTAATTACACCTAATCTAAGAGCCCTATGAAAATAAAAAAGCCCCCCCCCCCAAAAAAAAAAAAAAAAAAAAAAAAAAAACCCTAGCCTACACTAAACTACCAATGGCCCTTAAAAGGGCCTTTTGCGGGGCATTGCCCCAAATAAATCAGCTTTTTTACCTGTAATTAAAAATACAAAAAAAAACCAACAGTAAAACCCACCACCCACACAACCAAACCCCCCAAATAAAAACCTATCTAAAAAACCTAAGCTCCCCATTGCCCTGAAAAGGGCATTTGGATGGGCATTGCCCTTAAAAGGGCATTTAGCTCTTTTTCCACCCAAAGTCCCTTACCTAAAATTAAAACCCACCCAATAAACACTTAAAAAAAAATAACACTAACCCCGGGAAGATCCACTTACAGTTTTTGAAGACCAGACATCCATCCTCAACGAAGCGGCAGAAGTCCTCAGCGAAGCCGGCAGAGGTCTTCATCCAAGCAGGCAGAAGTCTTCATCCAGACGGCATCTTCTATCTTTATCCATCCGGCGAGGAGCGGCTCCATCTTCAAGACATCCGGCGCAGAGCATCCTCTTCTTATGACGTCTTCTGAAGAATGAAGTTTCCCTTTAAATGACGTCATCCAAGTTGGCGTCCCTTACATTCCGATTGGCTTTAAGTCAATCGGAATTAAGGTGGAAAAAATCCTATTGGCTGTAGCAATCAGCCAAAAGGATTGAGCTTTCATCCTATTGGCTGACCCAATCAGCCAATAGGATTGAGCTTGCATTCTGTCCCAATCAGCCAATAGGATTGAGCTTGCATTCTATTGGCTGATTGGATCAGCCAATAGGATGAAAGCTCAATCCTATTGCCTGATTGCAACAGCCAATAGGATTTTTTTCCACCTTAATTCCTTAATTCACCGTGAATGCTTTGAATTTGCCTTATGTGTGTTAACTATATACGGATCAGGGGATAATATATGCATATATGTACTACTTATTAGCTAACCTCGTATGCTAGATATTTGCCTTATGTGGGCTAATACTACACATTAATTTAGAAATATAATTTGGATATATGTATTACTGA